>NC_041231.1:6526366-6533426 GCF_002837175.3 Physeter macrocephalus
AACCCGCATCCCCTGCATCGGCAGGCGGACTCTCAACCACTGCGCCACCAGGGAAGCCCAAAAGTTACCCTTTTATAATGTACAGTTCACTGGGTTTCAGTACTTTCACAAAGCCATGCAACCATTACCTAATTCCAGACATTTTTTTTTAGGGCAGCTTTAGGTTCAGAGCAAAATTGAGTTGAGAGTACAGAGCTCCCACATGCCTGCTCTGGAAATCTTGGCAGCCACCACTCATCTCACTATCTCCCTAGTTCTGCCTTTTCCAGCGTGTCCAAGAGTTGGAATCATACAGTTTGTAGCCTTTTCAGATGGGCTTCTTTCACTTAGTCATATGCATTTCCGTTTTCTCCACAGCTTTTCATGGCTTGAGAGCTCCTTGCTTTTTACTGCCAGATAATATTCCGTTGTCTGAATGTACCACAGTTTATGTATCCATTCATTTACTGAAGGATGTCTTGGTTGCTTCCAAGTTTTGGCAATTATAAATAAATCTGCTATAAAGGCCTGTGTGCAGGTTTTTCTGTTGACATAGCTTTTCACCTCCTTTGGGTACATACCAAGGAGTGTGATTGCGGGATCACACAGCAGGAGCATGTTCAGTTTTGTGCGCGTCTGCCAGACCGTCTTACAAAGTGACTGCACCACTTTGCCTTCCCACCAGCAACGAGCGAGGATTCGTGTTGCTCCGTGTCCTCGCCGGTGTTGTCAGTCTTTGGTTTGGGGCCTCTGACAGGCGTGTAGTGATACCTCGTCACTGTTTTCAATCTGCAGTTCCCTGATGACGTAGGACGCTGAGCATCTCTTCACACGTGTATTTGCCATCTCTACATCTCCTTTGGTGAGGTGCTTGTTCAGCTGCTTTGCTCATTTTTAAATTGAGTTGTTCTTTTTCTTATTGTTGAGTTTTAAGAGTTCTTTGTATATTCACAATATTTAAAAGTTTCTTTGAGATTTCTTCTTTAACCCACATGTTATTTAGAAGTGTGTTGTTTAATCTCCAAGTATCTGGGGGGGCCTTCCAGATCTCTCTCTGTTCCTCAGTCCTATTTTAATCCCACGTGGTCTGGGAGTAGGCTGGCATCCTGTGACCACCCCGTGTTACAGGGCAGAGCCACGGCCCTGAGTACTGACATCACCGAATCTGCAGCATCTGAGCTGAGTCTGACTATAACTTTAATCTGGAAGGATTAATCACCTAAAAAAAAAATGTCCAAATCTCCACCTCTCTATGTTTTAAACTGATTTCTACAATTTAAAATAAAAGACTCAGTGTTCAGTAAAGGAAAACTAAGCGGATTTCTGTTTAACAAACCAAGGCCAAAATGTACCAAGCCACGCGGATTGGGGGTAGATCCCCCTTCTGAATTGTTTTATTGTGGTAAAATATACCTAACAAAAAATTTACCTTCTCAAGCATTTTTAAGGGTACAGTTCAGTGGCATTAAGTACACTCACACTGTTGTGCAGCCATTGCCACCATCCAGCTCCAGAACTTTCTCATCTTCCCAAACTGACACTCTGTCCCCGCTGAACACTAACTCCCCCTCCCCCTCCCCCAGCCCATGACCCACCCCCACCCCCATCCTCCTTTCTGTCTCTATGGATTTGACTGCTCTTAGGGGCCTCATGCAAGTGAATCATACAGCATTTGTCTTTCTGTGATTGGCAGAATTTCCTTTCTTTTTAGGTCTCCATCTCAATTTTTATTTCTCCATTTTGTTTCAAATTAAAACTACAACAGTACAAATCAGTCCTGATTTAGCAAATGAACGTGCTGTGTGGAGGTGACCTAAAGACAGGGTAACCACCGTCTCCAGAGGCTGCTGCCTTTGCAAGGATGGTCATTTGCACAAGGAGCTCAAACCTCTCTATTGACCATGGCTGAGAAGCAGCAGAGCATTATTTAGTTTTCTTTGCCAAAAGAGAATCTAAATTGTGCTGAATCAGAGCAACTATAAACATTGCTTGCTTTTAGATATTTCACTTTATCAGGCAGGCTCTGAGATAATCAGCCTGTGTCCTGAAACTGTGCTTCTGAGAAACAGATACATATGAGTTGGCAGAGTCCATAGGCAAAATATTTCAGGCCCTCCTAATCTAGGACAAGCCAACTAACATAAACTGTGGTTTGTATTATACAAATCTTTATAAAAGGAGAGCATTAATTGGTGCGAGGAAATTTCTAGTCTATAGAAAATGGCAACATATAAAGCAGATAATGATTTATTCTTGTACTTTAATATTTTACTATATATACTTTTTCATATAATATTTTCTAAGTGCCGTAATTTTATCACCTCTTCCTATTGTAAATTTATCAAACTGAAAAGTCAAAGCAATAACTGCTGGTTCATCTAGAAAAAAATCCAACTGCTTTCTTACATTGTATCACCATAAAAAATGTGGTTATAGTCTGTATGTATAAGTATATATATTGTATATTTATATTATTATGAAGAGTGTAAATATATATTTATATATGTGTATATATGTAAAATTGCATGGTATTTACTGGTTTTGACCAAATTTAAAAGATGGCCTCCAAGTGTATTAATTGTGACAAATAAAAGCTGCCTTGATGATTTTATCAACATCCACCATAGGAGGAAAATTCAAGACAAGATAAATACCGTTATTTAAAAATGGAGGGCTTCCCTCCTGGCGCAGTGGCTGGGAGTCCGCCTGCCGATGCAGGGGACGCGGGTTCGCGCCCCGGTCCGGGAGGATCCCACATGCCGCGGAGCGGCTGGGCCCGCGAGCCGTGGCCTCTGAGCCGGCGCGTCCGGAGCCTGTGCTCCGCAACGGGAGAGACCACAACAGTGAGAGGCCCGTGTACCGCCAAAAAAAAAAGGATGCATCCAGGGTAGGGGAGGGAAGGAATGGGAGTTTGGGATTAGCAGAGGCAAACTATTATACACAGGATGGATAAACAACAAGGTAATACTGTAGAGCACAGGGAACTACATTCAATATCCTGTAACAAACCACAATGGAAAAGAATATGAAAAAGAATACATATATATATACATATATGTATAACTGTACACTTCACTGTACAGAAGAAATTAACACAACATTGTAAATCAACTATACTTCAATAAAATTTTTGAAAAATAAAAATGAATACAAATAATTATAATAATATTTTAACTGCATGTGGAGTGAGAACTTGAATGATTCCATATGGACTGAAATTTTTAAAAAATGATTAAATGTAATTAGGAGCTCAGTTTTAAAAGCTCAACATGAAACTTGAGAATATCCGAAATATTGTGAAAATATACTATATAACCACGTTCTTTTATTCCAAGTAGCAAGACAGTCTTCTGAAAAATATAACTCAGACTTCACACCTCCCAACATCCTCCACAAAGCAACAAGCCCAGAAAACTTCAGCAACTTGCTGATGGTCACAGAGCCAGGACACCAACGCTTTCCTGAAATCCAATAGGCTCTAATAAGAAGGTTTTCAAGAACAGGAGAAAATATACAACAAAACAGAAATATTCTGGAATAAGGGAAATCTGTTTTGCTGACCATTTTTATACAGTGACATGTATTAGGATTAAGGAGAGAGGTAATCACTACAGAATTAATTACTGACACCAAAAAGAAAAGAAACCCTCAGGTGTGGCACTGAAATAGGCCAGAAATAAGCAGTTTATACAGGAGAAGTGATTTCCTAATCCCTGAAAAATGCTGAAGTAGGCTAGGAGGGAGGTGGCTTGGAGGTTATTTTCTTCACAACACTGGAGTGGCCCTTGTACATTACTCCTGGGAATGTAAAATGGTGCAGCCACTGTGGAAAACAGTTTGATGGTTCCTCAAAAAGTTGAACATAGATCTATTGTATGACCCAGTAATTCCACTCTGATGTATATCCCCAAAGTAATTGAAAACAGGGACTCAAACAGATACTTGTAGGCCAGTGTTCATTGGAGCATTATTTGCAGTAGTCAACAGGTGGAAACGACCCAAGTGTCCATCACAGATGATGAATAAATAAAAAGTGATATACACATTCAATGGAATATTACTCTGCCATTAAAAGGAACGAAAACAGAAAATAACAATTGTTGACAAGGATGTAGAGGAATTGGAACCCTCTTGTATTGCTGGTGGGAAAGTGAAATGGTACAGTCACTGTGGAAAATACTTTGGTGGTTCCTCAAAAAATTGAACATAGAATTACTGTATGATTCAGCAATTCCACTTCTAGGTATAAACCCCCAAAGAATTGAAAGCAGGGAGTTGAATAGACATTTGCACACCGGTGTTCACAGAAGCATTATTCACAGTAGCCAAGGGGTGGAAACAACCCAAATGTCCAACAATGGATGAATGGATAAACAGAATGAGTGGATAAACCGTGGATAAACAAATATTCTGCTTTAAAAGTAAATGAAATTCTGGGGACTTCCCTGGCAGTCCAGTGGTTAAGACTTCCCCTTCCAATGCAGGGGCTGCGGGTTTGATCCTGGTTGGGGAACTAAGCTCCCACATGCTGCGTGGCACGGCCAAAAAAAAAAAAAAATGAATGAAATTCTGACACTGCTACAACATGTATAAACCTTGAAAGACATCATGCTCAGTGAAATAAGCTCTAATGTTAGGACAAATACTATATGATTCCACTTAGATGAGGTCCCTAGAGGAGTCAGCTGTCTTTTTTTTTTTTTGCGGTACGCGGGCCTCTCACTGTCGTGGCCTCTCCCGTTGCGGAGCACAGGCTCCGGACGCGCAGGCTCAGCGGCCGTGGCTCACGGGCCCAGCCGCTCCGCGGCACGTGGGATCCTCCCGGACCGGGGCGCGAACCCGCGTCCCCTGCATCGGCAGGCGGACTCTCAACCACTGCGCCACCAGGGAAGCCCCGAGGCGTCAGCTTTATAGAGACAGACAGTAGAACGGGGGTTGGCAGGGCATGGAGCAGGGAGGGGGAAGTTAGTGTTTAATGGGGACAGAGTTTCAGTTTGGGAAGATGAAAAAAAAATTCTGGAGATGGATGGTGATGGTTACACAACAACATGAATGTACTTAATACCACTGAACTGTACACTTAAAAATGGTTAAATGGTAAACTTTACGTTCTGTATATTCTACCGAAATAAAAACAAAAGGATGATGTATTCAGCACAAAAAAAGGGGGGGGATGGGGGAATTGAGTTCTGACACATTCTATAACATGGGCAAATCTTTAAAACACTTCTAAGTGAAATAAGCTGGACACAAAAGGACAAATACTATACGATTCCACTTATATGAAATACCTATCGTGAGAAAGTTCATAGAGGCACAAAGTGGACGAGAGGTTACCAAGGGTTGGAAGCAAGGGGGGGTGGGGAGCTATTACTTCATAGAGACAGAGTTCCTGCTTGGGGTGATGGAAAAGTTTTGGAAATAGATAGTGGTGATGGCTGCACAACACTGTAATTAATGCCACTGAATGGCACACTTTAAAATGGTGAAAATGGCGAATTGTATATATTTTCCCCCACCAAAACAAACAAATAAACAAAATCAAATGAACAAAAAACCCTTCAGTGGCTCCACAGCTTTTTAGAACTCAAAGTGCATGCATCCTGGCTGGTGGGCAGGGCCCTTCTCTGCCTTTTCAGGCTCCTCGGCTGGTCCTGGCCGACACCCAGTCCTTCTGGCCCAGCTCAACTAGGCCTTCTCCAATTCCCGGTCTGAGTGTCTCACCCAGTCCAGTGAGTAACTGGCCAATCCTGAACCACCTACTGGCCCACCCTGCCCCCTCCTAGGCCTCAACTCTGAGTCATCTGGGCTCGCACAGGGGCTGTCTGCTCAGTAATCTTAAGGACCCAGAGAGGAAGGAGAGAGAGCAGAGGTAGGGGCTGGCCAAGGTCACGGCTTAGGACACGGTGTATGCTCCAGCAGAAAGGCCACAGGACTTGGCATCCGAAGACAGAGGTTCCAGGTCCCCTCTGCCACCAGCTAATAGGGTGATGGTGGACCACCCACCCACTGCCCCTCTCTGGACCTGCTTTCTCTTCTGTAAAATGAGAGGGTTGGACTGGGATCTCCAAGAGTGCTTTCAGTTCCAGGCTTTGGGGAATAAACTTGGGCACAGAGTACAACAAGCTAAAAGCAACCCTTTTTCTTTTTTTTAATTTGGCTGCACTGGATTTTAGTTGCGGCATGCGGGCTCTAGTCCCCTGACCAGGGATTGAACCTGGCCCACTGCATTGGGAGCGTGGAGTCTTAGCTGCTGGACCACCAGGGAAGTACCAGAAGCAACCTCCTTCAAAGGAGAAAGTTTTCCTGAAATTTCCAATTGATGATTTTATTCTCACCAGAGCACCTGGGGCAGCCTTTAAGGTTTCTTGAGAGAGAAACGAAAAAAATTTAACGTGTCCAAGTTAAGAGTTTGGAGGCTGTTACACAATAATTTCAGTTATGCCATAATTTCAGTCCATTACAATGTGAGGATTTTCGTAAAAGAAATTTTCCAGAGGAAAGAGCAGTTATTCTTTCTACTCTTAGCCTACAGATGTAAGCCTAAGATGTTGAGTAGAATCTGGATATTAGTAGTGCATCGTTGAAGGTAGAAGCAACAAAGAGGAGGCAGTCAAACAGGTGTGGCAGTGGAATACTATACAGCGGTGACTCAGAACTCAGCACACCGTCCTACCACAACGCAGACGAGTCTTCCAGTCACAGACGCTGTACCACTCCCCTCTGTGAAGCGTCCAGAAGTGGGTGAAATTGACTGACCGTGCTTTTCCTGATGCCACAGCACTCCAGCATGAGTTAACTTTGGTTTTAAAAATAAAATATGCAACAGCTGGAAAAATACTTAAGATAAGATCTTATTTAACTCATCAGTTTCACTTCTGGGTATTTATCCTAATGAAATATTCAGTGATGTGCACAGCTATTAGTTATATGCATATTCACTGAACAATTGTTGTTACAGACTGAATGTTTATGTCCCCCCAAAATCTGTAGTGAAACGCTAATCCTCAGTGTGATAGTATTAGGAGGTGGGACCTTTGGAAGGTAATTAGCTCATAAGGGTGGAGACCTCAGGAGGGGG
>NC_041231.1:6533926-6537324 GCF_002837175.3 Physeter macrocephalus
CCCGTCTTGTAAAAGGCTCTAAGCTGCACCTGCAGGGCTGCCTGAGGATGCAATGTACCGAGACAGGGAGCTCCGGCAGAGTCAGCCTGGAGGGGCTCGCAGCGCGTCTGTCACCTCCATCACCCGGGTTCCCACCACTGTTCCCGAGATGCTGGAGGTGAAACGCAGATGCCAGGAAGCCACCTGATCACCCTTGGTCCCCCGGCTGGCGGAGCAGGGCAGGGAACCAGGGGTCCCGCCTCTCTTCTTCCAGTGGTGGTGGCTCTGCAGGGAGAGCTGCGTGGTGACAAGGGACACAGAAAGTTGCCTCTGACGCTGGGATCCCGAGCAGTCGTGTTTCGGGGGCGGGAGGAACCTGGGCCCCCGGATCCGTCCGCAGCCCTTGTCAGCCGCTGGGAGGCGCGTCTGTGTCAGGTCCGCGCGGCCCCCCGGCCGGTGTTGCTGCCCCGGTTCTCCTCACTTAGCCTCCATCCCCTCCTGCCTGTCTCACCCGCTAACACATCGGCGGTTTTGCCGGGTCTTCCCGTCACTCCTGGCGGCGCACCTGCCTCTCGGCCGAGGCTTCTTTTCAAGCCCGGGGCTGAGCCCTTCCCTGAAGACTGAGGCAGAAGTGGCAGCGGCTGGCCAGGGAGTAGCTTGCAGACCACCGCCCGGCTCAGACTCCCCACATTCCGAGACACGGTGAACAGCAGTGTGGAGGCTCGTATTTGGGTCTCTCCAACCAGGTTTTGGAGTTTTGTCTTGAGAACTAATTTTTCCAAGGTCCCTTTCTGCTATGAAGAAGCAAGGAACTTCCCACTGCCGGCCTCATCCTGTGGGAGAAAGGCTGTTCAGATAAAATCCTCTTCTGTTTCCATCGGGGGCGGGGGTGCTGGACAAAGGTTCTGGGACCTGAATCGCCAGCGGTGCAGTTGAGTTTATTTATTAGGTTGATTTAACCTACTAAGCAGAGTTGACCTCCCACCGGGGCACATGGGAACCCTCCCTGGAGAGCAGCCCTTGCCCCGCCAGCCTCATCTCGCTCCCACTGGCCTGATCGCAGGACCTGCCCTCAGAGGGCTTCCTTCCTGGTCAGGCGCCTGCTCTGTGCCAGGTTGCAAAGGAATGAGATGGGGTCTGTCCCCACCAGAGCCCGTTTTTTGTTTTTTAATTTTTGGCCGCGTGGGGTCTTCGTTGCTGCGCGCGGGGCTTTCTCTAGTTGCGGCGAGCGGGGGCTGGTCTTCGTTGCGGTGCGTGGGCTTCTCATTGCGGTGGCTTCTCTTTTTGCGGAGCACAGGCTCTAGGCACGCGGGCTTCAGTAGTTGTGGTGCGCGGGCTTCAGCGGTTGTGGCGCGGGCCTCAGTAGTTGTGGCTCACGGGCTCTAGAGCGCAGGCTCAGTATTTGTGGCTCACAGGCTTAGTCGCTCCGCGGCATGTGGGATCTTCCCGGACCAGGGATTGAACCCGTGTCCCGTGCATTGGCAGGTGGGTTCTTAACCACTGCACCACCAGGGAAGTCCCCAGAGCCCGTTCTTGACGGCGAGAGGCAGAGTTACAAACCAGGAGCCCCGCACATACAGCCCTGGGCCAGTTTCCACCGTGAACCGTTTCGTTTGGCCTGCGCAGTGGTGATTTGCTGGTTTGTTTTTTATTGAATTTGCTTTAGGCAGGATATCCTTTTCTGTCACCTTGCTGCATTTTATGTTCCCTGCCTGGCCCCCAAAGGCACCCAAGTTTGGGACAGTTGACATCCTCTGTGGTGTATGCTGTCATAGAGGCAAGAGTAAAGAGCTGTGGACCAGGAAGAAAAAAAAGCTGAGTCCGCTTGGTGTGGGGCCCAGGCCTGTGTGTCGGGGAAGCTCCACTGACCAGGTGACCTTGAACTGGGGCCCTGACGGTTAGGTAGGAGTTCACCAAAAGGTCAAGAGGAATGCAGTCTATCCTAGAAAAGGAGATAATGACAAAATGATAACACCCTTCATGGGTGTGGGGACCCAGAGGGACCTTGTGAACTGGGAGTTGTTAGGTGTGGAGCTTAGAAGGGAAAATAGCCTCGTCCCTCCCCTTGATACCGTACTTCCCCTTGAAATCCCCACCCCACCTGTTTGCAACTCACCTGACTGACCCCTGCGACGCTGGAGGGGGGCAGCTCCCCTCTCCCGAGCATCGTGCTCTGGGAGCCCTTTTCCATCCTGGCCGGGCCTCAGTCCTACCCTCTGTGCCCCAAAGATGCTTCCGGACTTCACTCTGGGTATCAGCAGCCCAGAGAATTTCCCCCAAAGTCAACTGTCAGGTGAGAGAGCCTGGCTGGGAAGGTCGGAGAAACTGGCGATGTGCCCGGTGGGAGGTGGGTGGCAGGCGGGCGTCGGGGGGGCGGGGCTCGGGTGTGATCTGTGAACAAGACCCCCGTCGGTCTGTCCAGTGAGCGCAGGTGGAGAACTTCCAGGTGGGGAAGGAGGTGGGCGGGGGTGGTGGCTTCAGTGTGGCAGGCAGGTGCTCATGCAGCCGATGGACCGTGTATTCATTGAGCACCTTCTACCTGCCAGGTGCTGTGCTGGCTGGTGGGCTTATGCGGAAAGCCGGCCAGACACAGCCCCTGCCCTCGAGAATCCCACGTGAGGGAGGGACAGGGAACATTTAAGAGGTGTGCGTGCGCGCCTGTGTCCAGCCAGGCGGTGGCGAGGCTGAGGAGGGGCCGTGGGGTGCGGGGCTGGGATGGCGAGGCTCTGGGACAAGAGCGTTTCAGGCAGGGGCCTTGGTGCAGCCTCCCGGGAGCTGGACACGCGGGGTGGGCGACGGCAGAAAGTCGGGTCCTGTGGGGCCTGCAGGCGATACGGAGGGCTCGGGGGACGCACTTGAGGGTGGAGGCTGGAGAGCGGAGGGGCTGCAGGATCTCAGCCGGGCTCTGGCGGCTCCGCAGTGGCTGCTGCGCGGGGCGCGGACCGGGCGCTGGGCGGGTGGAGGCCGTCCGCAGGGAGCCTGGTGCCGGCTTGGCGGTGACGCGTGTGAGGGAGCGGGAGCCGCAGAGCAGAGGGGCCTCCACACCCGTGATTTCCTGGGTGCCGGGCCCCTGCCGAGGCCTGTGGCGGGGAGGGAGCGGGCCGGCAGGTGGGCTTGGACCCAGCACGATGCCGAGATGCCTTCCTCGGCCAGTCACCGCACCTCCAGAGCCGGCTTTCCCCTCTGTGACGTGGGGCTCACGGTCTCTGCCCACAGCCCCGTGAGACCCCGAGCGAGGCCGGCACCCCCCAAGGGTCCCCGCACTACCCCGTATGCACAGGTCGCCACTGCGTCCACGCGGCGCTTCTGTTCTGCTTTCTAATTTTTTGTTTTTTTTTTTTTAACTTTTTGGCTCAGTAGTTGTGGCTCACGGGCCCAGCCGCTCCGCGGCACGTGGGATCCTCCCGGACCGGGGCTCG
>NC_041231.1:6540840-6555226 GCF_002837175.3 Physeter macrocephalus
AGGCACGCGGGCTTCAGTAGTTGTGGTGCGCGGGCTTCAGCGGTTGTGGCGCGGGCCTCAGTAGTTGTGGCTCACGGGCTCTAGAGCGCAGGCTCAGTATTTGTGGCTCACAGGCTTAGTCGCTCCGCGGCATGTGGGATCTTCCCGGACCAGGGATTGAACCCGTGTCCCGTGCATTGGCAGGTGGGTTCTTAACCACTGCACCACCAGGGAAGTCCCCAGAGCCCGTTCTTGACGGCGAGAGGCAGAGTTACAAACCAGGAGCCCCGCACATACAGCCCTGGGCCAGTTTCCACCGTGAACCGTTTCGTTTGGCCTGCGCAGTGGTGATTTGCTGGTTTGTTTTTTATTGAATTTGCTTTAGGCAGGATATCCTTTTCTGTCACCTTGCTGCATTTTATGTTCCCTGCCTGGCCCCCAAAGGCACCCAAGTTTGGGACAGTTGACATCCTCTGTGGTGTATGCTGTCATAGAGGCAAGAGTAAAGAGCTGTGGACCAGGAAGAAAAAAAAGCTGAGTCCGCTTGGTGTGGGGCCCAGGCCTGTGTGTCGGGGAAGCTCCACTGACCAGGTGACCTTGAACTGGGGCCCTGACGGTTAGGTAGGAGTTCACCAAAAGGTCAAGAGGAATGCAGTCTATCCTAGAAAAGGAGATAATGACAAAATGATAACACCCTTCATGGGTGTGGGGACCCAGAGGGACCTTGTGAACTGGGAGTTGTTAGGTGTGGAGCTTAGAAGGGAAAATAGCCTCGTCCCTCCCCTTGATACCGTACTTCCCCTTGAAATCCCCACCCCACCTGTTTGCAACTCACCTGACTGACCCCTGCGACGCTGGAGGGGGGCAGCTCCCCTCTCCCGAGCATCGTGCTCTGGGAGCCCTTTTCCATCCTGGCCGGGCCTCAGTCCTGCCCTCTGTGCCCCAAAGATGCTTCCGGACTTCACTCTGGGTATCAGCAGCCCAGAGAATTTCCCCCAAAGTCAACTGTCAGGTGAGAGAGCCTGGCTGGGAAGGTCGGAGAAACTGGCGATGTGCCCGGTGGGAGGTGGGTGGCAGGCGGGCGTCGGGGGGGCGGGGCTCGGGTGTGATCTGTGAACAAGACCCCCGTCGGTCTGTCCAGTGAGCGCAGGTGGAGAACTTCCAGGTGGGGAAGGAGGTGGGCGGGGGTGGTGGCTTCAGTGTGGCAGGCAGGTGCTCATGCAGCCGATGGACCGTGTATTCATTGAGCACCTTCTACCTGCCAGGTGCTGTGCTGGCTGGTGGGCTTATGCGGAAAGCCGGCCAGACACAGCCCCTGCCCTCGAGAATCCCACGTGAGGGAGGGACAGGGAACATTTAAGAGGTGTGCGTGCGCGCCTGTGTCCAGCCAGGCGGTGGCGAGGCTGAGGAGGGGCCGTGGGGTGCGGGGCTGGGATGGCGAGGCTCTGGGACAAGAGCGTTTCAGGCAGGGGCCTTGGTGCAGCCTCCCGGGAGCTGGACACGCGGGGTGGGCGACGGCAGAAAGTCGGGTCCTGTGGGGCCTGCAGGCGATACGGAGGGCTCGGGGGACGCACTTGAGGGTGGAGGCTGGAGAGCGGAGGGGCTGCAGGATCTCAGCCGGGCTCTGGCGGCTCCGCAGTGGCTGCTGCGCGGGGCGCGGACCGGGCGCTGGGCGGGTGGAGGCCGTCCGCAGGGAGCCTGGTGCCGGCTTGGCGGTGACGCGTGTGAGGGAGCGGGAGCCGCAGAGCAGAGGGGCCTCCACACCCGTGATTTCCTGGGTGCCGGGCCCCTGCCGAGGCCTGTGGCGGGGAGGGAGCGGGCCGGCAGGTGGGCTTGGACCCAGCACGATGCCGAGATGCCTTCCTCGGCCAGTCACCGCACCTCCAGAGCCGGCTTTCCCCTCTGTGACGTGGGGCTCACGGTCTCTGCCCACAGCCCCGTGAGACCCCGAGCGAGGCCGGCACCCCCCGCGGGTCCCCGCGCTACCCCGTATGCACAGGTCGCCACTGCGTCCACGCGGCGCTTCTGTTCTGCTTTCTAATTTTTTGTTTTTTTTTTTTTAACTTTTTGGCTCAGTAGTTGTGGCTCACGGGCCCAGCCGCTCCGCGGCACGTGGGATCCTCCCGGACCGGGGCTCGAACCCGCGTCCCCCGCAGCGGCAGGCGGACTCCCAACCACTGCGCCACCAGGGAAGCCCCTGCTCTGGTATCTAAGGCAGAGCCCGGGCCTGTGCTGCTCAGGAGATGGCTCAGGACGATGCCGCTCTGCTCGCCTGGTGCCTGGTTCTCCAGTAGCTCAGGTGGCTGATCAGCCTCATTAACCTTCTCACCAGCCTCCCCGGGGCCCTGCCTGGTGGAGGAGCTGTGCTTGGCCCCCGGAAAGCGGGGCCGCTCCCAGCCTGGCTTCTCCCAGCTCTTGGAACACAGGGGGCATTCGGGCCAAGCCACAGGGCCGCCTCTGTAGGACCGTCCTCCACCCAGCAGCCGGCAGCTTTACAGACATAAGTCGGGGCCCGTCCCGGCTTTGCCTGGGCTCCCTGAGGATAGCCGTAGGCAGGGGCGTGCACGGAGCTCCTCTGTTTCTAGAACAGAGAAGGGAGGAAAGGCTGTGGAGGCTGCATTCTCATGTTGGTCCCTCTGTGGGCAAGTGGGGCTTGATCGGGCCCGGCATCCCCTGCCCTGCCCTGGCTGAGTGTCAATCCATAGGCTGGCGGGTCCCTCTCACCTGGGTCTCGAGTCCCGAGTGCTCGATGGTTTCCAGCGGGCCTCCCGGGCTGGGATCAGGGAGGCTCGAAGGCTGTTTCTGTGCGAGGCTGGTCGCCGCGGCGGTGGCTGGAGCACAGGGTGCTGCTGAGACGCGCGAAGCGGAAGGAGGGGCGTCTGGTACACATCCCCTGCTTCGGACGATCTGCCGCCGTCTCCCAGCACAGTGAAGTAACACCCACCCTCCGGCTCCGGCTCCGGCGCCGCCGACGGCCTCGCCTCCCGGGGTGCTGCTTTGCTGCCACCTGGCTACGCTGCCCTTGCTGTGTTTCCAACGTGACAGGCTCTGTGCTGCCTCCGGGCCTTTGTCCCCTGCGCCTGAACACTGTCCCCGCATCGGGCAGGAGCCTCAGCCCAGGTGCCACCTTCCGTGACCACCCTCGGAGGTGCCATCCGGGGGGGCCTCCCGTTACCTTTGCTTTCTTCGGGGTGCTCGCCCCCCCTCTCTGCAAGTACCCCGCTTGCCTTCTGCCCGTCTGCCTCCTATCTGCTGGAAAGGGAACCCTGTTCCCGTTTCACCCCCTGCAACATTGCCGGTCCTCCCAACCGGGGCTGGGACATGGCTGACGCCCAGTTCTTACTGAATGAACAAATGTGTGGTCACGGGCAGCCCGGTGCGCCTTCCTTTGAGCACTTTGAGTGTTCCGCTTTGCACGAGAGCTCCTTGGCGCGTATTAAAAACGCCAGCCCCAAGCGATGCCAGCTCAGTAGTACCGTTAAGTGGATGCGTTTCTCCAGCCCCTTCTCCGCGCTCGGCTCTGGGCACGCTGAGTCTGTCCTTCACCCTTACGGCACCTTTTCTGACAGATGAAAACTGAGTTAGGTTTTAGCCTGCAGCCACCAAGGCGGGAAGTGACGGGACTGGTTCAGGATCTCAGGCTGCCAGGCCCGAGCACTGCCCCTGCTCTTGCCCTGCCCCTGGCTCTGATGTGGGGAAGTAGGATGAGAGTATCACCAGTCGTGGGAAGGACCTACTTTCCAAAAATATTTCCTCCGTTCCTGCCCAGAGTTCGCGAGTTGGTTGACCCAGATACCGGAATCTGTAGCTATTGTGTTGGGTTTTTAACTTATTTTTAATTGTTATCGGTTACACTTGTGTATGATGGTTCAACAAGGCTTGTCACAAAACGGTGTCCTGATACACGCCGCTGCCCCCAACCTCTAGGAGCGATCCCTTCCGGCTCTTCTCTGTTTCTCCTTCTCTTTTTTTTTTTTTACGGTACGCGGGCCTCTCACCGTTGTGGCCTCTCCCGTTGCGGAGCACAGGCTCCGGACGCGCAGGCTCGGAGGCCGTGGCTCACGGGCCCAGCCGCTCCGCGGCACGTGGGATCCTCCCGGACCGGGGCGCGAACCCGTGTCGCCTGCATCGGCAGGCGGACTCCCAACCACTGTGCCACCGGGGAAGCCCTCTGCTTCTCTTGCCTGTGTTGCTACCCCTCCTTCCCCAGGTACACACATCATCTATTGACTTCCTGCTTTGGAAGATGAGGGTTTAACTCTCAGCACTACCCTAGCCCTCATCACACACGCGCGCGCACACACACACACTTTGCATCCTCCCAGTAGGGGTGTGTGGTAATGTTGATTAGATCAGCATTAAGTTCCTTTCAGTTCTATTCGCAAAACATAGCCCCAATTTGATCACTTCTCCCTAACTTCACTGCTACGACTGTGGTCTTTTACCTGGATTATGGCCACAACCGTCTAACTGGGCTCCCCGTTTCTGTCCTTACACTTTTTTTTTTTGGCTGCACGGCTTGCGAGATCCTAGCTCCCCGACCAGGGATTGAATCCGCGCCCTCAGCAGTGCACCCATGGAATCCTAACTACTGGATCACCAGGGAATTCCCTGTCCTTGCTCTCTTTTGATCTGTTCTCCATACAGTAGTCAGAGTGATCCTGTTTAAAAGTAAATTTGATTGGCTTAAAACTCCCTGGCTTCCCCTTCACTCACAGTGAAGGACAAAGTTCTTGCTGTGGTCTCCAGGGCACTGCATGATCTGGCCCAATTCCTCAGTCATCCCTCATTTCTCTCTCCCTTTTCACTCTGCTTCCAACACACTGATCTTCGTACACCAGTCATGTCTCTGCCTCAGGGCCTTTGCACTTGCTCTCTCTCTCCCTGGAATGCTTGTCTCGCAGGCATCTGCACAGCTAGCTAACTTTCTTCAGATCTTTACCCAACTGTTATCTCAATGAGGCCTTCCTATCTAAAACGTCATTCCTCACCATACTTGATAACTTCTTCCCCTGCTTGTTTTTTCCAGCTTATCACTATCTAGCATACTGATTATTGTATTACTTATTTTATTTTTGGGTTTTTTTTTTTTGCGGTACACGGGCCTCTCACCGCTGTGGCCTCTCCCATTGCGGGGCACAGGCTCCGGACGCGCAGGCTCAGCGGCCATGGCTCACGGGCCCAGCCGCTCCGCGGCACGCGGGATCCTCCCGGACCGGGGCACGAACCCATGTCCCCTGCATCGGCAGGCGGACTCCCAACCGCTGCGCCACCAGGGAAGCCCCTAGAGTGATATTTTGCTTCAGTTCTTCGAACATATTTTCCTTTAATTCTCTGATCATATTTAAAATAACTGCTTTAAAGTCTTTGTCTACTAAATCCAATATTTGGGCCATTTTGGCATCATTTTCTGTTGACTGCTTTTCTCTCTTGGGGTCAAATTGTCTTTTTTTTTTTTTTTTTTTTTTTGCATGTTGAGCAGTGTTTTAATTGTATACTGGAAATACCGGTTGATACTGGGTAGTGACTCTGCATCGTGTTTGCAGGGCACTGATTCATGTCCTAGTAGTCAGTTCAGTGACTGGCGGATCCCCTTGAACCTGTGTGGCTTGTCTTCATGTTCTGTTAGGGCAGCGAGATGCAAGTCTGACAGTGTTTCTCTAGCCTTTTACCTTGGCAGAACGCGGCCTCCAAACCTGAGAGCTTGGTTTAGGGTTTCTTGGGCAGGTGTCGGGAGGCCTGCCTCTTGCCGTGGTCCTCACTCGTAGGGCACAGCCTTCCTGATGTCTCAGCTCAATATCTGGGTCCTTCTCAAGGTGCTAAGGAGGCCTCTTCCCCGTGGCTGGGTTGGAATATCCCCCAGCACTGCTCAGCCTCCGCCTCTGGTGTGTTCTCACCCCCGAAGGAGCCGCTCTCTGGTCAGAACCTGGGAGCCTCACCCTGTGCGCGGAGCCCGCGGGCTAGGACCCACCGGGGACTCCCCCGACATCACGCCTCGTCACAGTCACACCAGCTGCTCCAGGCTCCATGCCCTGCTTGGAGTCTAGCCCCGTCCTGTGGTCAGGAAACCGTCCCCAGCAGAGGGCTGGCAATCATGAGGCGCCTTCCGTGCGTTTTGCTTCTTTCAAGGATTAGGGTCTCGTGCTGTGTTGTTTACATCCTGAAAACAGTAGCCTCCCATGTTTTTCTCAGTCTCCCGGTTGTTTAAGGAGGGAGGTCTCGACGGCCACTAAATACTCTGCCAAAACTGGAGGCTCCCGACCGGCCTGCATCCTGGCTTGCGGCTTGGCTGCTGTCTTGGGATCTCCCCACCACCCCGGGGCTTCGCTTCGCCTCTCTTTTGAGTTGAATTCTCTTTCTGGATCCCCCATTTTCTTCGTGTTGGTTGATTTCAGCAGCTTCCTTAGAAAGGGTGGCAGAAAGGTAAATCTTTTGAGGCCCCTATGTCTGAAAATGCCTTTGTTAAACCATCACACTTGACTCAGAGTGATTAGGTGGAGAATTCTAGGCTGGAAATTATTTTCCCTTGTAATTTTAGGCATCGTTTCATTGAATGTCTAATGCGATAAGGATCTTTTCTGTGAAGGCTTCAAACCCGTTTTTCCTTTCTCTCTTTTTTTTTCCCTGCAACTTTTTAGGGTCCTTTCTTCTTCCTCACTGTTCTGGAGTTCCCACGGCCAAGTGTCTTGTGTGGGTCTGTTTTCCTCCATTGTGTACTTAATGGGCCTTTTCAATCAGTTCTGGGGAATTTTCTTGAAGCATTTCTTTGATTTTACTATTCTTTTTTCCCAAAACTCTTACTATCCTGATGGTGGACCTTCTAGGCTGGTTCCACAATTCCTTTTCTCTCTTTTCCATCTCTTTGCATTTTTTTCCCCTACTTGGAAATTCTTCAAGTTTATCTTCCAATGCTTATGTTGCATTTTTCATTTATGTTATATTTTTAATTTTCAAGAGCTCGTTTTTCCTTTCCGAATATTCCCTCTACTTAAAATAAGAGTGTTCTTTTATCGTTTCATGGACCTTTTCTTATCTCTGAAAACACTGATGATTATTTTGGAGATAGTTTTGAGAAACTCTGCCTAGTTTCTATTTCCGCCAAGTTGCCTTTTCCCGGGTCTGCTTGGCCTCTGTGTTTGATGCTCCCCTCTGGGGTGTGGAGGGGAGTCCTAGGTCCTCTGGATCCCAGGCTGGTGTGGTGCCGCGGTCCCGCCTTTCATGTCACCGCTGCGTGAGCCGTGCCCAGGGGCCTGCTTCCCGGAGCCTCTCACCGTGCCGAGCAAATGGGACGACTCAGGCCGGGGGTTTGGTTTGGCGAGTCGTGGCTCAGAGCGCGTCAACCGGTGGACCCCTCTTGTGAGGCCCAGGAAGAGGTGGTCACCTCCACGTGCCAGGGCCAGAAGCCCTGCCCGCAGGAACTGTCTGAGGCCTCTGGGTCTGTCCCCACCCTGGACGCCCCTCGAGAACGGGATAAAGAGGCACCCAGAGCGCTTGTGCCAGTGGAGGAGGGTGGATGGCCTGCGGCTCAGGATGGCATCTTCAGGGCCCCGAGGACCTGTGGTCTGTGGAGCAGAGAAGGCGGGCCCCGAGCCGCTGAGAGCCCTGGACCGGCCCATTCTGGTGCCGTCCGCGGCGCAGCCTCCTGGCCCGGGCACAGTGACCGTCCAGGTCGGGCCCTGGCCCCGCCTCCGCCGCCCTGCCTGCTGCAGCTGCTGGAAGCCAGGGATGCTCCCGCCCCCCCGGCGCCCGTCCAGGCAGGCCCCGCAGCGGCCCTGATGGGTGCTGGTGAAGTGAGGACCTGGGCTGGAGGAGGGTGGGGACCGGGGTTAGGGTTAGCGGGCTGCGCCAGCTGATGGCAGAGGCCGCCTGAGAGGAGCCTCCCCGGGCCGTCCCTGCCCAGCGGGAGCATCTTCCCTGGCGCCGCTGAGGCAGAACAGAGAGCCCGAGTGCTGGGGGCCTCCCGACGGCGGGGGCAGCGGGCACTCACGGCCCAGAGGGGCAGGCACTGGCCACGGCGCCAGCAGTGAGCCTGGTGTCCAGGGCAGAGAGGATTCGGGGTCCAGTGTGCTTCCCGCCACGGTGCACAACCCACCCCCTTGTCCTGGGACTCTGGAGGTGGAAACGGGGCTGCCCGCCTCCACTTTGCTCCCCCCGTCCTGCTCAGGCCGCTGAGTTGCCTTCCAAGGGCTCAGAAGGCCTCTCCGCTCTGTCCACCTTCTGGCCCGTCCTACGTGGTGCCCGCTGAGGTGTAGCCGGTGGCCTGCCCCCGGAAGCAGCGCTTTGGGGGTGGGTCTGGGGGCTCGGCCTCCCCGTCCCCTGCGCTCGGCTGTACCCCCGGGTTCACGGGACCCCTGTTCCTTTAGCTGCAGATATGGGACACGGCTGGCCAGGAGCGCTTCCGCACCATCACCCAGAGCTACTACCGCAGCGCCAACGGGGCCATCCTGGCATACGACATCACCAAGAGGAGCTCCTTCCTGTCGGTGCCTCACTGGATCGAGGACGTGAGGAAGTACGCGGGCTCCAACATCGTGCAGCTTCTCATCGGTGAGCGGGGGCCCCTGCGGTCCACCCGTCTGTCTGTCTCAGTCTCTCCTTTTTAAACAAAGGGCAAACAGAGCACAGAGAGGGCTGAGCTTGGCCAGGTAGGAGCGGAGCCAGGACCATGATCTAGAAAATTCGGGGACTTCCCTGTTGGTCCGACGGTTAAGGCTCTGAGCTTCCACTGCAGGGGGCACGGGTTCGATCCCTGGTCAGGGAACTAAGATCCCACATGCCGCGAGGCGCAGCCAAGAAAAAAGAAAATTCGGACCCTGCTAATCACTTATAAAGTTACAGTCAAAGTGGACATGAGGCGACGCAGGCCAGGAAGCGGTCGCCGCGCGGCCGCACCTTGGTCCACGCTAGTTCAGTCTTCATCATGTGTGTTCTCATGTCCCTGCCTGCTCCTCATGTGTCAGGGACGGGGCCGAGGGTCAGAAAAGTGAAGTCATTTATCCCGGTCCGCACAGCCTGTGAGCGTGTAAACGCGGCCGGCCGTAATTCAGTGACCTGCTGTCGGCCACCCTGCAGGGGGTGCTTCTCAGGTGTCCACACTCCCCCGAGTCGCTCTGAAGTCTTGGTGGAGGGCAGACGCCGGCACCACCCGCAGAGCATCTGATTCGGGAGCACCGGGTGGGCCCATGAATGTGCACTTCTAACAAGTCCCCAGGTGACACAGTGATCCCACTTTGAGAACCGATGCTGCAGGGGGTGCTGTGACCTCCATTTTACCTTTTCCTCCTGCATAAACTTCTTGGGCCTGGATTCAAGAAGCTTTGGACCATTGTGTGTGGTCCCTGGGGTCCTCGGCGCAACAGTCAGGCTGATTCCTCTAAGGTGAGCAAGTACAGATGGGCCTGGACCGGGGTGTGGCTCCTCTAGGCGGACTGGACTCCCCGGGCAGGAAGGGAGTTCTCCCCACCTGGCCTGATGCTCCCCTTTCATCCAGGACTTTTATTTTTTATTTTTTTAGTTTTTTATTTTTTTGGCCACGCCGCTCAGCTTGCAGGGTCTTAGTTCCCTGACCAGGGATCGAACTGGGGCCCCCTGCGGTGGAAGCGCAAAGTCCTAACCACTGGACCGCCACGGACTTCCCAATCCAGGACTTTAAGAATAAAACATTCTATCATAGAGCACTCTGTACAAGGACGTAAAAGGAATAGCGTAACAAACCCCAGATTCAGCAGAGCCGGCAGGTCCTGTCCACGTTCCTTTCAGCCCTCGGCCCCTCCCCCGACCTCATATTATTTTGAGGCAAATCCCAACACCAAAGATTTCATTTGCAAATGTTCCAGCGTGAATCTATAAAAGATACAAACACTTAAAAGTATATAATAACAGTACACTTTTCACATTTAAAACATACTGACGGGCTTCCCTGGTGGCGCAGTGGTTGCGCGTCCGTCTGCCGACGCAGGGGAACCGGGTTCGCGCCCCGGTCCGGGAGGATCCCACGTGCCGCGGGGCGGCTGGGCCCGTGAGCCATGGCCGCTGAGCCTGCGCGTCCGGAGCCTGTGCTCCGCAACGGGAGAGGCCGCAACGGAGGGAGGCCCGCATACCACACAAAAAAAAAAACAAAAAACAAAAAAAAAACATACTGACATCTCCTAATACAATCAATTTAGCTGATCTGTGGTCAGATTTATAATTGCTCAGAAATATCACATGTGCTTTTCTTTTCAGTTTGTTGAAATCAGGATCCAAATAAGTTCCAAACATTGAAATTGGTTGCTGCGTTGTTTAAGGTTGCCAAAGAAATTTTAGATATTTTTTTTCTTTTTTTTTTTGGCCATTCCGCGTGGCTTGCGGGATCTTAGGGATTGAACCTGGGCCCCCACAGTGAAAGCAACAAGCCATAACCACTAGACCGCCAGGGAAGTCCCTAGATCTTCATAGATGCTTATCTTTTTTTTTTGTCGCTATAATCACATTATAAACGTCAATCACTTAGAGACTTAAAAAAAATTCTTGTAGAAATTGGACCAAGGAGCAATTGACCAGATTATTTAAAACAATGAAACATCTCACACCTCATGGGAGAAGCAAAGGTGTGCTCTCAGGGGCAGCTGTAGTTAGTCTGTGCTCTCATTATCAGAAAAGCAAAATAATCAAAACCCACAATCTTACAGAGAATTAAAAAATTCCAAAGGAAAATAGGAGAGCGTAAATCATCAGAAAAATGACAAAATTTTAGCCAAAAAAAATAGCAAGGCCAGATTTCTTTAACTTCAGCATTGGCGGAGTGCCCGCTAGGTGCTAGCTCATGTCCACTGTGTCATTTAATCCCTACCCTGCGGAAGGTGGCGTCGTAGATGGGGAGGCTGAGACTCAGAGATGGAGTGAGCTACCCGAGCGTCACACAGCAGGTGACAGGAAGCTGGAGTCTCTACCCAGGTCTTCTTCCAGCTCTAAGCACCCTGTTCTTTTCACCAAACCTTCCCGCTTCTATTTCTTAGGAAAAAGCCATAAAATGCACAAGCCCCTGGCAAAGATAAGGAAGAGATGAGATGAGGGACTAAAGGATGGGATAAGAGCATTAAAGATAGACTCTCCGGCTGGCTGCCTTTAGCTGTAGCCGCGCCCACCTGGGCCCTGGGCCTCACCACTGCCCCACCTCCCCGCAGGGAACAAGTCGGACCTCAGGGAGCTGAGGGAGGTGCCGCTGGCGGAGGCGCAGAGCCTGGCGGAGCACCACGACATCCTGTGCGCCATCGAGACGTCAGCCAAGGACTCGAGCAACGTGGAGGAGGCCTTCGTGAGGGTGGCCACGGAGCTGGTCATGCGGCACGGGGGCCCTCTGCTCAGCGAGAAGGGCACTGACCACATCCAGCTGGACAGCAAGGACGTCGGAGAGAGCTGGGGCTGCGGGTGCTGACCGGGGTGCAGGGCAGGCAGGCAGGCGGGGCTGCCCCACCTCCTCCCGCCCTCTGGCCTGCTCGCCCAGCCCTCCAGAGCTGGCCTCCAGGGTGCCAGCCAGATAAAGGCCTGGAATTACCCCGCCTGTGGCCTGGATGCTTGATGGGAGCACTGCCCTCCAGGAAGGAAGAAGCAGTTGGCACAGGGTAGGGTGTGGGGCCCTTCCTGCCAGCCAGCCGCCGTCCCCGCCACACGTGGCACGTCCCAGGACTGGCCCGAGCCCAGCGGTGTGGACCTTGGCCCAGGGGCTGGGAGTGGGCCTCCCGGGCTACATGCTGCCTGGTTGGGACCGTGTCACACTCGAGGCCGCAGCAGGGTTTTGCTTTCCAGGGATGTGGCCGGAGCTCCGGGTCCACCCAGGGCATTCCAGGGCCTCCTGTGCAGGAGCAACGGCCCAGCAGACTCAGTCCTGAGCTCCGTCCCGGGGGGGTCCCTGCCTCCCTCCTTCCTTCACGGCCAGCTCTCAGCTCACGGGCGCCCGGGGCCGGCTCCTGCCTCAGCGGGGCCTCCCTCTCCCATTTCCATGGGGCTTCTCGTTTTCACCGGGACGACGTTGGGTCACGACCCACAGCGCTCGTCTGCTGGCTTGGGGCCCAAAGTTTTGCCACTCAGGTTGCAAAAGCAGCGAATCCTTTAGCTCTGGCTCTCAGAAGCGGCGGGGGGGGCCAGTAGTGGGAATGAGATAGGAGTGTGGCCATTTAAGGGAAGAGTAAACGCTCGCACCCCTGAACCCACCCTGTCCCACCCCACTTGCAGAGATCCTCCCTGCCACGTTCAGAGTGCCAGCTTCTCCGCCGCTCCCAGTCCAGCTTAGAGAGTTCCCCACACAGAGAAGGCGAGGCCCCGGCAGGCCTGGGGCTGGGCCCACCTACTCTCATGGCCTCTGCGTATGCTGGGCACTGAGGTGAGACAGCAGGGGACCAGGATCACTGGGGCCCTTGGAAGCGGCACCGCTCTCTGGGTGCAGCTCAGAGGAGCGCAGGAACTGGACTGGGGGAGCAGGTGGTCTTCCCAAGCCAATCCCAGTCCCTCCCATCAGCCCAGTTCAGCCCTGCAGGCCCACCCCCCAGTGTGGGGCCCCAGGAAATCAGGTGCTCTCAGAGCCATGGGCGAGGCCACATCAGGGAGACACAGCCCGGGGCCCCTGAGAGCCCAGAGGTGCCGCACAGCTGCAGTCGGGCTCCCTGCCTTCCATCCCAGCGCCTGGTCTGCGTCGCGCCCTCCCAGGCAGGCCTGGACGCAGAGCAGGAAGTCGGACCTTGCCAGGCAGCCCCAGGAGGCGGGTCGGGCAGGGCTGCTGGCCCGTGCAGCCGCGGAGGCTGAGCCTGGTCCTGGAGGGGAAGGACGCTGGCCCGGACGGGCCAGGAGCTGCTGAGCAGGGGTCAGCCCGCTGTCGGCCGAGTGGGGTGGGGCCCAGCCCCTCCACCTGCACAGTACAAAGTGGCTGCACCCAGGGGTTCCCCAGAGAGGGGCCCCCTTCAGGCCAACGGCAGAGGTCCTCCAGCCCCATGACCTCTCTGCAGGGGGCTGATGTTTGGGCAGAGCTGGGCGTTCAGTCCAGGCCCAGCTGGGAGAGAAGTCTCACGAAGACTGCCTTGCACAGACCTGCTGCTCTAGGGGGTGGGGTCCATGCAAGGAGCAGCGGCCGGGGCTGCACCCCAGTTCCAGCGAGCACAGGTACTGACCCCGGGCCCAGGGCTGCCTCACAGGGCTTAGGGAAGGAGGGAGGCCCCCAGCTCACCTCCTCCAGAAGGAGCCCTGTCAGGCTGCCGGGAGCATCCGGCAGCCCGCATCCAGGAGCGTCCAGGGTGCAGAGGTACAGGAAACACCGGTGACAGGGGCTCACCTGCCACCTTGGGCTGTGAGCCATCCCCCTACTCCTGTGCCCGGAAGCCTGCACAGGGAAGGTGGCCTCACGATGGCCCTTCCTCCCCCAGAACCAAGGAAGCAGCACTTCACTCTCTCCTTTCACAATCCCAGGGCCCACTGGGTCTCCTGCCACCCGTCCTCCGCACGGAGCAGCCTCGCTCCAGGGCTGTAGCCTAGAACTCAGGGGTCATTTCGGGCTCCCCACTTTCTCCCCCACCCTACAACCGTGCCCCCGGCCCCTCTGCCCAGATGGGCCCCATCCCCTCTCCTGGATGCCTCCCTGACCTCCTTGGCCTGGGCTTCCACCAGCCCAAGCACCACCCTGCTGCTGTGAGGGGGGCAGCTATGAAAGGTCCCTCCCCCATCCTGACACCTTCCAGTCGCCCCCGGGCCCTCGGGATGCAGTCCATCCTCACGCGGCTGTCCAAGGCCTCACACAGCTCCGTTCCTTCTCCCCTGCACCGTCTCGCCCACGGGAGCAGCTTCTGTCCAGGCAGACCCCTTCCTGCCCTCCCCCCCTTACTGACCCTGCCCTTGAATACGTGCCATTTAGAGTCCCACAGATGACCAGCAGGACACCTCTGAGGACAGGCCCCAGCTGGTCCCTTGCTCACGTATCCGCTGGCAAGAATGCATTCCTTCGCTACCCACCCTTGGCCCACAAGTTTCCCATCGTGGGCTGAGGCCGTTTCCTACAGAGGCTTCCTGTCCTCCGTCTCAGAGCCAAATGCTAGCACTCAGGGCCTCCCTGGGCATGTGCTGGCTGCCTGCTCTGGATGCCCTGGCAGGTGGGGGCCTCACTACCTCTCTGGGCCTAAGTCCTCTGTCAGATGGGCCCAGACGGATGGACTTGGCCAAGGGACAACTGGGAAGTGTGTGAGACAGCATGGCCCCGCCTCTTCCCTCTCCCAGCGCCTCTTCCTTTGTTTATAAGTTATCCAAGAACAGGAGCAGGTGAGGTCAGGGGCCAGGGGCCAGGAGAGGAAGCCGGGCAGGAGGGCCAGGAAGTGTCCCAGCCACCGGGCAGAGGAGGGCGGTCTGGGGCCTGGGCTGAAGGAGGACCGGAGGAAGGCTGGTGTTT
>NC_041231.1:6558161-6624161 GCF_002837175.3 Physeter macrocephalus
TGATCTAGAAAATTCGGGGACTTCCCTGTTGGTCCGACGGTTAAGGCTCTGAGCTTCCACTGCAGGGGGCACGGGTTCGATCCCTGGTCAGGGAACTAAGATCCCACATGCCGCGAGGCGCAGCCAAGAAAAAAGAAAATTCGGACCCTGCTAATCACTTATAAAGTTACAGTCAAAGTGGACATGAGGCGACGCAGGCCAGGAAGCGGTCGCCGCGCGGCCGCACCTTGGTCCACGCTAGTTCAGTCTTCATCATGTGTGTTCTCATGTCCCTGCCTGCTCCTCATGTGTCAGGGACGGGGCCGAGGGTCAGAAAAGTGAAGTCATTTATCCCGGTCCGCACAGCCTGTGAGCGTGTAAACGCGGCCGGCCGTAATTCAGTGACCTGCTGTCGGCCACCCTGCAGGGGGTGCTTCTCAGGTGTCCACACTCCCCCGAGTCGCTCTGAAGTCTTGGTGGAGGGCAGACGCCGGCACCACCCGCAGAGCATCTGATTCGGGAGCACCGGGTGGGCCCATGAATGTGCACTTCTAACAAGTCCCCAGGTGACACAGTGATCCCACTTTGAGAACCGATGCTGCAGGGGGTGCTGTGACCTCCATTTTACCTTTTCCTCCTGCATAAACTTCTTGGGCCTGGATTCAAGAAGCTTTGGACCATTGTGTGTGGTCCCTGCGGTCCTCGCCGCAACAGTCAGGCTGATTCCTCTAAGGTGAGCAAGTACAGATGGGCCTGGACCGGGGTGTGGCTCCTCTAGGCGGACTGGACTCCCCGGGCAGGAAGGGAGTTCTCCCCACCTGGCCTGATGCTCCCCTTTCATCCAGGACTTTTATTTTTTATTTTTTTAGTTTTTTATTTTTTTGGCCACGCCGCTCAGCTTGCAGGGTCTTAGTTCCCTGACCAGGGATCGAACTGGGGCCCCCTGCGGTGGAAGCGCAAAGTCCTAACCACTGGACCGCCACGGACTTCCCAATCCAGGACTTTAAGAATAAAACATTCTATCATAGAGCACTGTGTACAAGGACGTAAAAGGAATAGCGTAACAAACCCCAGATTCAGCAGAGCCAGCAAGTCCTGTCCACGTTCCTTTCAGCCCTAGGCCCCTCCCTCGACCTCATATTATTTTGAGGCAAATCCCAACACCAAAGATTTCATTTGCAAATGTTCCAGCGTGAATCTATAAAAGATACAAACACTTAAAAGTATATAATAACAGTACACTTTTCACATTTAAAACATACTGACTGGGCCCCCACAGTGAAAGCAACAAGCCATAACCACTAGACCGCCAGGGAAGTCCCTAGATCTTCATAGATGCTTATCTTTTTTTTTTGTCGCTATAATCACATTATAAACGTCAATCACTTAGAGACTTAAAAAAAATTCTTGTAGAAATTGGACCAAGGAGCAATTGACCAGATTATTTAAAACAATGAAACATCTTACACCTCATGGGAGAAGCAAAGGTGTGCTCTCAGGGGCAGCTGTAGTTAGTCTGTGCTCTCATTATCAGAAAAGCAAAATAATCAAAACCCACAATCTTACAGAGAATTAAAAAATTCCAAAGGAAAATAGGAGAGCGTAAATCATCAGAAAAATGACAAAATTTTAGCCAAAAAAAATAGCAAGGCCAGATTTCTTTAACTTCAGCATTGGCGGAGTGCCCGCTAGGTGCTAGCTCATGTCCACTGTGTCATTTAATCCCTACCCTGCGGAAGGTGGCGTCGTAGATGGGGAGGCTGAGACTCAGAGATGGAGTGAGCTACCCGAGCGTCACACAGCAGGTGACAGGAAGCTGGAGTCTCTACCCAGGTCTTCTTCCAGCTCTAAGCACCCTGTTCTTTTCACCAAACCTTCCCGCTTCTATTTCTTAGGAAAAAAGCCATAAAATGCACAAGCCCCTGGCAAAGATAAGGAAGAGATGGGATGAGGGACTAAAGGATGGGATAAGAGCATTAAAGATAGACTCTCCGGCTGGCTGCCTTTAGCTGTAGCCGCGCCCACCTGGGCCCTGGGCCTCACCACTGCCCCACCTCCCCGCAGGGAACAAGTCGGACCTCAGGGAGCTGAGGGAGGTGCCGCTGGCGGAGGCGCAGAGCCTGGCGGAGCACCACGACATCCTGTGCGCCATCGAGACGTCAGCCAAGGACTCGAGCAACGTGGAGGAGGCCTTCGTGAGGGTGGCCACGGAGCTGGTCATGCGGCACGGGGGCCCTCTGCTCAGCGAGAAGGGCACTGACCACATCCAGCTGGACAGCAAGGACGTCGGAGAGAGCTGGGGCTGCGGGTGCTGACCGGGGTGCAGGGCAGGCAGGCAGGCGGGGCTGCCCCACCTCCTCCCGCCCTCTGGCCTGCTCGCCCAGCCCTCCAGAGCTGGCCTCCAGGGTGCCAGCCAGATAAAGGCCTGGAATTACCCCGCCTGTGGCCTGGATGCTTGATGGGAGCACTGCCCTCCAGGAAGGAAGAAGCAGTTGGCACAGGGTAGGGTGTGGGGCCCTTCCTGCCAGCCAGCCGCCGTCCCCGCCACACGTGGCACGTCCCAGGACTGGCCCGAGCCCAGCGGTGTGGACCTTGGCCCAGGGGCTGGGAGTGGGCCTCCCGGGCTACATGCTGCCTGGTTGGGACCGTGTCACACTCGAGGCCGCAGCAGGGTTTTGCTTTCCAGGGATGTGGCCGGAGCTCCGGGTCCACCCAGGGCATTCCAGGGCCTCCTGTGCAGGAGCAACGGCCCAGCAGACTCAGTCCTGAGCTCCGTCCCGGGGGGGTCCCTGCCTCCCTCCTTCCTTCACGGCCAGCTCTCAGCTCACGGGCGCCCGGGGCCGGCTCCTGCCTCAGCGGGGCCTCCCTCTCCCATTTCCATGGGGCTTCTCGTTTTCACCGGGACGACGTTGGGTCACGACCCACAGCGCTCGTCTGCTGGCTTGGGGCCCAAAGTTTTGCCACTCAGGTTGCAAAAGCAGCGAATCCTTTAGCTCTGGCTCTCAGAAGCGGCGGGGGGGGCCAGTAGTGGGAATGAGATAGGAGTGTGGCCATTTAAGGGAAGAGTAAACGCTCGCACCCCTGAACCCACCCTGTCCCACCCCACTTGCAGAGATCCTCCCTGCCACGTTCAGAGTGCCAGCTTCTCCGCCGCTCCCAGTCCAGCTTAGAGAGTTCCCCACACAGAGAAGGCGAGGCCCCGGCAGGCCTGGGGCTGGGCCCACCTACTCTCATGGCCTCTGCGTATGCTGGGCACTGAGGTGAGACAGCAGGGGACCAGGATCACTGGGGCCCTTGGAAGCGGCACCGCTCTCTGGGTGCAGCTCAGAGGAGCGCAGGAACTGGACTGGGGGAGCAGGTGGTCTTCCCAAGCCAATCCCAGTCCCTCCCATCAGCCCAGTTCAGCCCTGCAGGCCCACCCCCCAGTGTGGGGCCCCAGGAAATCAGGTGCTCTCAGAGCCATGGGCGAGGCCACATCAGGGAGACACAGCCCGGGGCCCCTGAGAGCCCAGAGGTGCCGCACAGCTGCAGTCGGGCTCCCTGCCTTCCATCCCAGCGCCTGGTCTGCGTCGCGCCCTCCCAGGCAGGCCTGGACGCAGAGCAGGAAGTCGGACCTTGCCAGGCAGCCCCAGGAGGCGGGTCGGGCAGGGCTGCTGGCCCGTGCAGCCGCGGAGGCTGAGCCTGGTCCTGGAGGGGAAGGACGCTGGCCCGGACGGGCCAGGAGCTGCTGAGCAGGGGTCAGCCCGCTGTCGGCCGAGTGGGGTGGGGCCCAGCCCCTCCACCTGCACAGTACAAAGTGGCTGCACCCAGGGGTTCCCCAGAGAGGGGCCCCCTTCAGGCCAACGGCAGAGGTCCTCCAGCCCCATGACCTCTCTGCAGGGGGCTGATGTTTGGGCAGAGCTGGGCGTTCAGTCCAGGCCCAGCTGGGAGAGAAGTCTCACGAAGACTGCCTTGCACAGACCTGCTGCTCTAGGGGGTGGGGTCCATGCAAGGAGCAGCGGCCGGGGCTGCACCCCAGTTCCAGCGAGCACAGGTACTGACCCCGGGCCCAGGGCTGCCTCACAGGGCTTAGGGAAGGAGGGAGGCCCCCAGCTCACCTCCTCCAGAAGGAGCCCTGTCAGGCTGCCGGGAGCATCCGGCAGCCCGCATCCAGGAGCGTCCAGGGTGCAGAGGTACAGGAAACACCGGTGACAGGGGCTCACCTGCCACCTTGGGCTGTGAGCCATCCCCCTACTCCTGTGCCCGGAAGCCTGCACAGGGAAGGTGGCCTCACGATGGCCCTTCCTCCCCCAGAACCAAGGAAGCAGCACTTCACTCTCTCCTTTCACAATCCCAGGGCCCACTGGGTCTCCTGCCACCCGTCCTCCGCACGGAGCAGCCTCGCTCCAGGGCTGTAGCCTAGAACTCAGGGGTCATTTCGGGCTCCCCACTTTCTCCCCCACCCTACAACCGTGCCCCCGGCCCCTCTGCCCAGATGGGCCCCATCCCCTCTCCTGGATGCCTCCCTGACCTCCTTGGCCTGGGCTTCCACCAGCCCAAGCACCACCCTGCTGCTGTGAGGGGGGCAGCTATGAAAGGTCCCTCCCCCATCCTGACACCTTCCAGTCGCCCCCGGGCCCTCGGGATGCAGTCCATCCTCACGCGGCTGTCCAAGGCCTCACACAGCTCCGTTCCTTCTCCCCTGCACCGTCTCGCCCACGGGAGCAGCTTCTGTCCAGGCAGACCCCTTCCTGCCCTCCCCCCCTTACTGACCCTGCCCTTGAATACGTGCCATTTAGAGTCCCACAGATGACCAGCAGGACACCTCTGAGGACAGGCCCCAGCTGGTCCCTTGCTCACGTATCCGCTGGCAAGAATGCATTCCTTCGCTACCCACCCTTGGCCCACAAGTTTCCCATCGTGGGCTGAGGCAGTTTCCTACAGAGGCTTCCTGTCCTCCGTCTCAGAGCCAAATGCTAGCACTCAGGGCCTCCCTGGGCATGTGCTGGCTGCCTGCTCTGGATGCCCTGGCAGGTGGGGGCCTCACTACCTCTCTGGGCCTAAGTCCTCTGTCAGATGGGCCCAGACGGATGGACTTGGCCAAGGGACAACTGGGAAGTGTGTGAGACAGCACGGCCCCGCCTCTTCCCTCTCCCAGCGCCTCTTCCTTTGTTTATAAGTTATCCAAGAACAGGAGCAGGTGAGGTCAGGGGCCAGGGGCCAGGAGAGGAAGCCGGGCAGGAGGGCCAGGAAGTGTCCCAGCCACCGGGCAGAGGAGGGCGGTCTGGGGCCTGGGCTGAAGGAGGACCGGAGGAAGGCTGGTGTTTTATACGCCCGGGACGGGGGCAGGCAAGGGACAGGGATCCTGACTCCTGAGCCAGAGAGGCGGGCCCGGTCCGGAGGGCGGGGTGGGTGTTGGGGGCGGAGCTCAAGGACACAGGCCCCAGCAGGCGTGAAGCTGGAGGAAGTTCCTAATTGCATTGAATGCAGTCACTTCTCCCCGAGGGCTGCGGAGGCTGAGGCCTCAGAGACCTCTGAGCCTGCACCTGGGCTGGGGTGGGGAGGGCTCAGCCCAGGGCTGCCATTGCATTGGGGGATTGTTCACGTTGCCTATTTATGAATATATAAATCTTTATAGCGAATCTATTTTTTAAAACATGGAAAAGTTGCCTTTATGGAGACTTAGCAGAGCCAGAGTGTACGCATTCCTAAACCATTAAACGTTTCTGTAACGAGCCGGCAGCACCCAGACTGGTTCTCTTGGCTTGGAGCTTGGAGCTGGCTCCAGTGCCCACGGATCCACAGATGTCCCACCTGTCTGGCCGGCTCCCCCGACTGGCCTCCAGGCCCACTGCCCCCTGCCCGTCTGTTGCCCAGAGCCCTGTTAAGACCATCGGGACCCCTGGCCGAAGGAGCAGACAGTGCCTCAGGGGCGGGGAGGAGCTGGGGTTGGGTCCCATCTCTGCCAGGGATACCTTGGGCGAGTCACTGCACCTCTCTGGGCCCCAGGATCCCTCATCTGGTGTCGTGTTGGGGAGGCAGGTTGGGAAGTGCTACTTGGTGAATGCCAGGGGCACCAGCCCAGCAACCTGCGAGGCACACGTGTTACCGTCCCTCCACCCTTGATTTATTCAGATGAGCCGACATGCTCGGAGTAGGGAGTTCCTTGCCTGAGTCCTGCAGCCACGAGGAGGTACAGCTGTTATTCCAAGTCGGGGTCTGCGAGGTTCCGGAGGGCGGGATGGGTCTTACTCATCACTGTTCTCCAGCGCCGTGCCCGGATCCATGCACACAGTAGGCGCTCAGAGAGCTGCTAAGCACCTGGATGAGAGCCTTGGCCCCAGGGACCCCACGAATCCATAGCCCCCCGAGATCAGCGGAGTCCGTCCCTGGTCCCTCACAGAGGGGGCCCCTGCTGACGGGAGGGCACAGCCGCTCAGGGCACCAGGTGTGCTGTGCCCACCTGCCCAGCCTCCCGCGAGACAGGCTAACAGGCTGGGGGTCACATCAGCCTCCACTCAAAGCCCAGGTCTGCCCAGGCTGGTTTGTGACCTCGGACGAGGCATTCCTCCACCAGAGCCTGGTTTCTTCGGGACACTGAGGCCTGCACTGCCTGCATCCCATCCCAGGAAGCCACTGCGAGGCCCGGGGAGCCGCGGGTGGGGTGGGTGGGTGGGAAGGAGAGGGATGGTCCAGGTGGGCCACACTCCAGGCACCTGCCAACCATCTTTCCAGGGACAAGAAACACCCGTCGGGGCTTCCCTGGTGGCGCAGTGGTTGGGAGTCCGCCTGCCGATGCAGGGGACACGGGTTCGTGCCCCGGTCCGGGAAGGGCTGAGCCCGTGAGCCATGGCCGCACTGCGAGGCCCGGGGAGCCGCGGGTGGGGTGGGTGGGTGGGAAGGAGAGGGATGGTCCAGGTGGGCCACACTCCAGGCACCTGCCAACCATCTTTCCAGGGACAAGAAACACCTGTCGTTTGAACCGCCTGCTCTCACCGAATGCGAGGATCCCCACCCGAGTGACCCTTGGACGAAAACCCCGTAACTGGGCCATCTGAGCCGGGCCCTCCAAACGCTCCCCAGGGGCTGGCTGTCCCGAGGCCACACACCCCCCGCCTCTGCCCACCCCTTGGGACTGCCCAGACCCGGGGGGAACTCGGAGGGCACCAGGTCCAGTCCTGGCCTTTAAGACAGGGAACCTGAGGCCGGTGCCCAGAGGGACCTGCCCCAAGTCCCCGCTGAGTTCGCTCCTGAGCCCCTGCCTGGGGCCAGCCCCGGGCTGGCTGTGGGTCCCAGGGCCGAGTCTGACCCTGCCCGGCCCCCGGGGCTCCCAGCGCTCCAGCCGTGACCCTCTCTGCTCCCGGCACACACTCGCCCAGGGGCCCCTCCAGCCCTGCCTCCAGGGAAGGGAAGCCCCCGGCCCAGTCCTCAGCCCTCCCCTCCCCTCCCCCCTCTGAAGCCCCCGCTCACCTTCCCCACGGCCACCCCCCACCCTGCCCGGCCTCCGCCTGACCCCCTCCACCCTGGCTCGGGAACATCCCAAGGCAGGTCACCCCCTCGCTCAGGATGGCACTGCTCCGCTGCCCCCAGTCTCCTTCGGGAGGCCCGCCGGGACCGCGGCAGCTACACGGTTCTGCCGACACGCCCAGGACCCCTCCCGAGGGTGGGGAGCCCCCCCACTCTGCCCGGAGCTGCGGTTCCGGGAGGGAAAGACTCGGCCGGGATGGCGGGTTTGGACCGACTCCCGGGCATCCTCTGTGGGCTCCCCACAGGCCGGCGCCGCGGGCCCTGCCGCTTCAGCCCTGATCCGCAGCCGTCGGTGCGGGGGCCGCGGGGGCCACGGGAGGACAACCCCCCAGGAAGGAGCAGGGCAGAATTTAAGGGCACCCCACTTGGGGACTTGAGGCTGAAGGGGCTCAGTTCTGGGGGGCCCGGGCCAGGAAGCTTCCAAGGGAGCGCTTCTCAGGGTTGATGGAGGACGTGTCTGGCCTGTGCCTGTGAAGTGACCACGGGTCTGGGCCTGAATTCCCCTCCCTGTGGTGCAGGAGGACAGCACCTCCTCACAGGGTTCACAGGGTACAGGAGAAAGGCCCGTGTGGGGGGCTTTACGCAGAGCCTCCCACATACTAAGTGCCCAGCGAGTGGATGCCAGCTGATTCCTAATGCAGAAACCAAACTCTCAGCCTCCAGACTATTTATGTTGATTAACGTGTTTTATTTGTCCCGTTGATGTATATTTAAAAAAATTTAAATTTAGTCGCCAGTGCTTGAATAATTCAGTTTAACATAAACTTCTTCCAACCTCTCTGGAAGAACAGGCACCTGGCCACCTTCCCACGTGGCAACATTCCACTGGGCCTCTGGATGGAGCGTGGGCTCCCTGGTTTACCACAGTCCCCTCCACTCCCTATTGTCCACCAGCCCCGAGTTTGGGGCTCCTGGTCCAGCCTCACCTCTGTGGTTCACTGCCCTCCAGGGGCGCCTGGGGCCCACTTGGCCTTCCTCATGGCACCCTCTGACCCACAGCCCCACCATGTGGACCCCTTGCGGGGGGAATCTTTGGTATAATTATATTGGATTTGGGTTGGCCAGTAATGGATCCGTAATTATTATCTCATATGGTGGAAAAAAAGTTTAATATTTTAACTGCTGGCACCAGAAACCCACTGAGGGAGAGAAGCATCTTGTTTGAAGACTTTGGTGACCGTTGCTTAGGGTAGAGGTGGGAGCCCAGAGTTTGCAGGTGTCTGATGCCAGCATCAGGAGGGGAGTTGCTTCCATGAGAAAGGGGGGAATTGGTTGTTTTGTTTCTGAAGAAGAGGCGTAGAGAGGAGGAAAAGGTGAGAGAGCGAGAGAGAGAAGAAGATGATAAAGGACGGGGTGGGGTGAGGCCAGGTGGCCTCATGGCCAGGCCAGGGTGGCCAAAGCCCATTTTGGGAACAGTGATGTGCCTTCCAAGGTCTGTCACAGGTATGTCTCCTCTCCTCCCACCCGGGGTCTGTTTGCTGCTGCGTTGTAAGGACAAGGTTTTTTGTGGAACTTAGAACACTGATGTGAGGGTGGCCTGGGCTGTCTGGCGGGCCGTGTGAGAAGGAGGTGCCAGCAGCCAGGAGGGTGTGAGAACGGGACTCCCGGGACCTGGGGAAGCGCCCGGGGTGTCCAGAGATGGTGGCATTGGGGGTGGCTGGAGGAGGTGTAGACGTGGGATAAAACATTTTGCTAGGATCTTGGTGGACAGAGAAGCCCCAGTCGATAACTGTCAAAACAAACATTGTCGCAGGTTTCCAGGATGAGACAGACTCGGGTGCTAAGAGGGAAACATCTCCGAGCCTGGGTAACAGCTGAGACGCTGGTTTATTTTAAGCTACCGGTGGTTGGAACGCCCAGGGCCCGGGCCCGGATGACCCGGGGGGCCCCGGCTCAGGCCCGGGGCACGGAGACGGTGCACAGCAGGCCCGCCAGGAGAGCCAGGCCCAGGGCGGCCACGACGGCCAGCGCCACGTCCCACCAGGGCCCCGGGTCGGCCCAGGACGCCCGCAGGCTCCAGCCGCAGCTGCCCAGCTCGGAGCCGCTGAGCTGCCCGAGCGCGCGGCCGTAGGCGGGGCCGGGCCCGGCACAGCGCACGCGCAGCAGCTCCGCGGGCGCGCGGTCCTCCAGCCAGAGGCGCAGGTACGTGACGCCGCAGTCGCAGCGCCAGGGGTTGTGCGCCACGTCGAGGCTCTGCAGCTGCGGCAGGTGGTCAAAGGCGCCCGGGGGCACTGAGCGCAGGCTGTTGTTGGCCAGCAGGAGGTGGCGCGTGTGTGCCGGGAGGGCGGGCAGCGCCGCGAGTCCCCGGCCCCCGCAGTCCACCAGCAGCCCCATGGTGTCCAGGGCGCGGCAGGCGCACGCGGCGGGGCAGTCCTCGGAGGCCTCGGCGGCCGCCCAGAACAGGAGCAGAGCGGCCCAGATGGACATCGGGCAGGACGGGCTGCGGGGACAGTGGCCGTGAGGTCCTGGCGGCCTGCGCCCGACCCAAGGGCTGGTGGGACCCGACCGGACAAGGGACCACTCACCTCCCTCTCCGGCCGGGCTGACTCCTCCGTGAAATGGGTGCTGGGATCAAGGAAGTGAAGCGTGCGGGGTCCAGGCCGGCTGAGCCTCTCCGGATGGCCAGCAGGCAGGGCCGTGACGTCCGCTGCGGTGGGAGCACGGAGCGGGCTTAGTCCCTCCTTGGGAAGAGGAAGGACCCTCCCGTCCTCTGGCAGAGACCCAGCCTCTACTCCGCGGTGCGGGGAGCAGGCCTGGCCCCGGCGGAGTGAACTCTCACGAGTGGTCTCTTGTGTGGAAGGCAGCTGGCTGAGGATGCTGCCGGGGGAATAGGGAAGGGGACCCAGAAGGGGCTGCGCCTGGAAAGCTGTTGATCGACGCTCATGCTTGGAGTTGGGAAATTGAGGCCCAGAGAGGGAGAGTGACTTGTGCAGGGCTGCCCAGCGCTCCACGTCAGAGACCACGTTGGCACTCAAGTCTCTGCTTTCTGCCTGGTTCACTGCCCCTCCAGGACCCGGTGCGGGCTGTTTCCCCTCGCGAAGACAAGCTTCCAATGAACGTTTGTTGAATAAACCAATGAATCTTGACTCAGCCAAGGACCTGGTGTCTCAGGGCGAACGCCTGCCCGTGCCCCCCACCCCCCAGGAGGGACAGAAGCTGGACTTGCCTGCCGGCCTCCTCTCTCCCTGCCTGGCCTGGTCCCACCGCCTCCCCTGCCAGGGGCCCACACGGCGGGAGGTGGTGCTGGGGTGACGAGGGCCGCTTACCTTTCAGGCCTGCTGGCGGGGCGCCCCTTTCCCGGCCTGAGCTGTCCTGGCTGAGGCCACAGTGATCGCTCTGTGTGGTGCAGCCGATGGCAGCCCCTGCCCGAGCGGGAGGAAGGAAATGGTGAAAACAGCCTGGCTTATCCCTGTGTGCAGCCCCCAGAGGGCCTATCTCCAGAGGTGGGGGCTCTCGGGGTCCCAGGGACTTGCGCACAGAACCGCAGGCCAAGCCCAGTTTACGGAAGGGTACAGTGCATCTCACTGCACCGCCAGTGCCCCGTGATCCTCAGTCCAGGGCGTGCGGGAGAACCAAGGGGGGCCCCGGTCCCAGAAGGTGTGCAAGGCTTCCAGGAGGTGGGTGCCGTTGCCTCTTCAGCGCCTTTCAGCACTTTCTGATCCTTCTTTTTAACAAAGAGCTGCATCAGTCTCAGGCTAGAAGTCAAGACCATAGTCGTATGTGCATTGTATTTATTTCTATAGCGACATTCTACTCTGCGGAGTGACATCAGCTTCCCATCTATGTTAGTGATATAAAGTTCTCTATAAAAGTTAAATGTATCTTTAATTATATTTTAACGTTATAAAATATGAATTAAAATCAAGCTGAACAGTGAAATATTACAAAGAATTATATCGGAAGATTAAAACGTTAATGTATACTTTTTATTATGTTATAAAAATGTCAGAAATATGAAATATTAACTTAGTCAATAAGGGATTTGCAGAGATGGCAAAAGTTGCACCCGTGGCAGGGTGCGGGGACTGAGGTGTGGGAACCCCTGGGGTATAGCAATGCTTTGGGAACAGGGAGAAGGGGTTCTAGCAACCAGAGGGGCCCAGGAGAGGAGCCCAGAGTGGGGGGCTGCTGAGGAGAGGGACCCCTGGCCATCCCCCATGGCTGTGGCCAGCATCAGCCAAGGACGTCAGTCTTGGGCCCCCAGTCCGGACGGTTGTAAACCCTCTAAAACTCAGAGGGTTCGGGCTGGAGAGCGAAACTGAGGCCCAGAGCTGCCATGCTGCCGGCCGAGGGGACACTGGACCGTGAGCAGGGCCAGGTGTCACCCCAGCCAGGAGGGAGGGAGCCCGCACCCTCTCCAGCTGATCCTTGTTCTTAAAACAGGGTCGTTGCACCGGAGGTCACGGCGCTGGGCAGGAGAAATCAAAGTCAGGGGGCTGAGGGCGCTTTCCCCCCGGCACCCCAGACCCACAGGGATGTTCCTCACGTTCAGGACAGGGAGCGGGTGTTGGCCCTGCGACTCCCAGGCTGTACCTGACCGGACCTCGTCTGGTCGGGCCCACGCTCGAGCACGGAGCGGGCTTAGTCCCTCCTTGGGAAGAGGAAGGACCCTCCCGTCCTCTGGCAGAGACCCAGCCTCTACTCCGCGGTGCGGGGAGCAGGCCTGGCCCCGGCGGAGTGAACTCTCACGAGTGGTCTCTTGTGTGGAAGGCAGCTGGCTGAGGATGCTGCCGGGGGAATAGGGAAGGGGACCCAGAAGGGGCTGCGCCTGGAAAGCTGTTGATCGACGCTCATGCTTGGAGTTGGGAAATTGAGGCCCAGAGAGGGAGAGTGACTTGTGCAGGGCTGCCCAGCGCTCCACGTCAGAGACCACGTTGGCACTCAAGTCTCTGCTTTCTGCCTGGTTCACTGCCCCTCCAGGACCCGGTGCGGGCTGTTTCCCCTCGCGAAGACAAGCTTCCAATGAACGTTTGTTGAATAAACCAATGAATCTTGACTCAGCCAAGGACCTGGTGTCTCAGGGCGAACGCCTGCCCGTGCCCCCCACCCCCCAGGAGGGACAGAAGCTGGACTTGCCTGCCGGCCTCCTCTCTCCCTGCCTGGCCTGGTCCCACCGCCTCCCCTGCCAGGGGCCCACACGGCGGGAGGTGGTGCTGGGGTGACGAGGGCCGCTTACCTTTCAGGCCTGCTGGCGGGGCGCCCCTTTCCCGGCCTGAGCTGTCCTGGCTGAGGCCACAGTGATCGCTCTGTGTGGTGCAGCCGATGGCAGCCCCTGCCCGAGCGGGAGGAAGGAAATGGTGAAAACAGCCTGGCTTATCCCTGTGTGCAGCCCCCAGAGGGCCTATCTCCAGAGGTGGGGGCTCTCGGGGTCCCAGGGACTTGCGCACAGAACCGCAGGCCAAGCCCAGTTTACGGAAGGGTACAGTGCATCTCACTGCACCGCCAGTGCCCCGTGATCCTCAGTCCAGGGCGTGCGGGAGAACCAAGGGGGGCCCCGGTCCCAGAAGGTGTGCAAGGCTTCCAGGAGGTGGGTGCCGTTGCCTCTTCAGCGCCTTTCAGCACTTTCTGATCCTTCTTTTTAACAAAGAGCTGCATCAGTCTCAGGCTAGAAGTCAAGACCATAGTCGTATGTGCATTGTATTTATTTCTATAGCGACATTCTACTCTGCGGAGTGACATCAGCTTCCCATCTATGTTAGTGATATAAAGTTCTCTATAAAAGTTAAATGTATCTTTAATTATATTTTAACGTTATAAAATATGAATTAAAATCAAGCTGAACAGTGAAATATTACAAAGAATTATATCGGAAGATTAAAACGTTAATGTATACTTTTTATTATGTTATAAAAATGTCAGAAATATGAAATATTAACTTAGTCAATAAGGGATTTGCAGAGATGGCAAAAGTTGCACCCGTGGCAGGGTGCGGGGACTGAGGTGTGGGAACCCCTGGGGTATAGCAATGCTTTGGGAACAGGGAGAAGGGGTTCTAGCAACCAGAGGGGCCCAGGAGAGGAGCCCAGAGTGGGGGGCTGCTGAGGAGAGGGACCCCTGGCCATCCCCCATGGCTGTGGCCAGCATCAGCCAAGGACGTCAGTCTTGGGCCCCCAGTCCGGACGGTTGTAAACCCTCTAAAACTCAGAGGGTTCGGGCTGGAGAGCGAAACTGAGGCCCAGAGCTGCCATGCTGCCGGCCGAGGGGACACTGGACCGTGAGCAGGGCCAGGTGTCACCCCAGCCAGGAGGGAGGGAGCCCGCACCCTCTCCAGCTGATCCTTGTTCTTAAAACAGGGTCGTTGCACCGGAGGTCACGGCGCTGGGCAGGAGAAATCAAAGTCAGGGGGCTGAGGGCGCTTTCGCCCCGGCACCCCAGACCCACAGGGATGTTCCTCACGTTCAGGACAGGGAGCGGGTGTTGGCCCTGCGACTCCCAGGCTGTACCTGACCTGACCTCGTCTGGTCGGGCCCACGCTCTCTCCTCCTCTCGGGCCTCTGAGGTTTCGTTCTTATTTTCAACACGTACAACTTTAAACCACAAAAACCGACACAAATAAGAAATCGTTTTTATTGTGGAAAACCTGAACTCTGCAGATGAGCAGGAAGAAGATGATAAAAATTGTCCTCAACGCCAATATCCAGCAAGACTACCTTTTATTTCCGTCCTGTGTGTATTGTTTTCTTACCCAGACAGGGCCACGCAGGGTCCACGGCCTTGGGGAACCTGCTTTCGCGCCTGTGGATACAGCCACAGGTCACCAGCATTCACGTGGCTCCACTCTGGACGCATCTTCTATGTGGGGATCCTGGGCGTGCAGGGCTCGCCTGCTCTCCTTATCTTCCCACAACAGGCGTCTGTGGGGACGGGGCGGGGGGCAGCCTCTGGGCTTCCGGAGGGGACCCCCGCTTCCAGGGCTGCCTGAGCTGGCCGGCCTGGCTGACCACACGGTTCCCCCGGGGCGAGGCTCAGGCGTTCCTGCTCCGGCCTCTCGGGCTCCTTGCTAGGTCCCTCCCTCCCTCCCTCCCTGCCTGCCTGTGGAGGCCCCCGTCTCTGGCTCCTTCTGTCTGAAAACGTGCTCAGGCCTGCTTTATTCTGGAAAAATCCTACGTGCGTGTGTGTGTGCGCGCGCACACAGGCCTCCATGTCCTGCCTTCCCACCTGCTCCAGCGCAAGGGGTTCCTGCTCCCGTAGGAATCCCCAGGAACGGCCCCCACCATCCCACAGCCTGATCCCTGGACCCAGAGAATCTGGTGCGACCTCAGGGCTGTGTTTCATGGGACGGCTGACCCCGAAAGAGGGAGGTTTTCCAGGAGGCCTGAGCTGAACGTGGGAGCCCTTAGGTGCAGACAGCCTTCTGCGGCTGGTGCAGAAGAGGAGGCGAGAGACTCAGCAGAAGGGGACGTTGTTGCGATCACCTCTGCGTGGCAGGGCTTGGTTACAGCAGCAAGAGAAGATCAACACGAGGGCCGACTCTGCTCTTGAGCTCTGAATTCTGCCCCCTTCACCGGTTCAAGGTCATGGCTACTGCAGCGAAACCACTGCCATGGCCCTTCCTTCTTCACTGGACCCTTCCCATCAGATTACAGATGCCTAGAACACGGCACTTCTGGAAAGTCTGGCGCTTCTGGAAAGTCCGACCCTTCCTCCAAATGCCTCTGCTTTCTCTGCCTCATCCACAGCACTTTGCAGGACCTAAAATTATCTCCTGTTTACATTTTGCGTGCATTGATGAAATGTCTCCTCCCACTGGATGTGAACTTCAGAAGGGTAACCGCTGTTTAGGACACACCGGTGCCTGGCACAGAGCAGGTGTAGCAGGCATGTGTCAGCCTTGTGGACCATGTCTCCTCTGGTTCCAGGCGATCCGCTTCTCTCTAGGACGGCTGTCTCCTGAGTGCCGGGCTCCGCCTCTGGTGACAGAGGTTTGACCTCATCTCCAGTGTCCTCAGGTTAAAATCAGCTCCTCAGCAGGGTCCTCCCTGGCCTCCTCTCCAGCCTCCCCCGTCATTGCCTTGTAACCGGAAGCTTCATAGCAGGTCACCCTTGTCCCCTCTCCCCACCACAGGCCGTTCTCTTTCTGGAGCCCTCCCCTAAACTCCACCTGGCACTCTCCTTCCTTTCAGATCCACCTAGGGCATGACCTCTTCCAGGAAGCTCTCCTGGACCGCTCCCCCAGCAGAGTCAGTGGTGCTGCTGTTTGCTGTGTGTCTGCCCACGAGCCCAACACCTCCGGGGGACCATGGTGGCCACACGGGAAGTGTCCTGGGCGCTGTTCACAGAGCAGGTGCGACTGAAAGTTGGGCAGGGCTCTTAGGCGGTTTCAGGCGGTACATGCCTAAGAAATAATGAGGAACACAAGGGGCAGAGCCCCCTTTCCCCTGCCCTGGCCTGGAGGCGGAGCCTTAGTCCGTTCACCGTGTTATAAGGGAGGACGCCGAGGAAGACCTTTATCCTGCGGGCCCAGGACCCTTCACTATCCCCCGGAAGCAATTCTTCCTTCTCGCAGAAGCAGAAACCCTGCCTGTGAGTCTCAGGGCGATTATCACCTAGACACATCACACCTGTAACCTGCCCCCACGGGTTCGCTGGAACCCTTGCACCTCCTCCAGGCCGCCTGGAGCCTAGAAAAGATGTTTCCCTGAGCTGTTTCCCAGGAACTTGGAGACATCTGTGTCCAGTTTGAGCTTGAGCCGGTTAAGACTGGTTAGGACGACCGACCCTCCAGCAGGGCCGGCGCGAGTGTCCGCCCCCTGACCTTTGACATCAGAGGCCCCAAACTCCGCCCTCCGAAGATGTTAACGAGGGCTTTTTCTGAGCATGCGTCCCATGAAGAAGCCTGGAGCGGAAGGACCGCACCGCACCTTTTTCTTCTGTCCAATCACCGTTCCCTCCTCCGCGGCCTCCGCTTTATCCCATAGATAGCCCAGCCCCTCGCCTTCCGGGAGGGGGATTTGAGGTTTACTCTCCCGTCTTCTCCCTTGGAGGCTCGTGAATAAGCCCTCGCTCTGCTGCAAACCTGGCGTCTCAGCGCACGTGGGCGACCGTCACTCACTGCGTCTTTGCAGACACGCGCCTCTGTCAACAGGGCTGTGTGGGGCTGGGCTGGGGGGCTACGCCTGGCTCCCGAGCCCGGTGTGCTTCGCGCCAGCTCTGTGGTCTGGGAGAGTCTCAGCCTCCCTCTGCCTCAGTTTGCTCGTCTGTGAAGTGGGGAGAATGAAGCGTGAGGCTTGAGCGCGGCCGGCGTTGACCGAGGGCTGCGCGGAGCCGGCCTCCTCAGGCGCAGGGGTGGCCTGAAGCCCCTGCGCTGCCCCCGGAGTCGGAGGGCTTCCTGCAGCCCTGACACGGGCCTCCCCGCGCTGGTCTCCTCAGGCTCAGCAGACACACCTGGTCGGAAGCGAACAACGTCGCCGCATCTTCCGTGAACTTACGTCGTGCTTCGGCCTCTGCAGGGCAGGTAAGGCTGCTGTCTCCGCTAACGTACAACACACACTTTCCTTCTTAAGGTCATTTTCGTAACTTTAAAAAGTGAGCCGATTCTAGGGAAAATGTAGAGTCGGTAGGAGCACAGGTGGTGGGGGGACATGGCACATCCCCAGGGAGGGGACAGAAGCGAGTCAAAACCTCCCCCACCACTCCCCAACCTGCTTTGAGCGTTTGGACCGGCTCGCCTTCACTCCGAGCCGTCGCCACCTGGTGGCGAGAGTGTGAAGCTACAAGATGTTTTCATGGCCGGGGTCGGGGAGCGGGGAGGGGGGGAGGCAATTCCAGGCCAACAGAATGATTTTGTTGCCAGAAGGTGAGAGAGGACATTAATTAGAATTTCCTAGAAAACACGTTTAATGAGTTGCAGACCATTTGAACAACCCCAAAGAAGCCTTTCTAGAAAAAGGCAAAAGGAGAGGGGTGGACGGGGCGGCTGTTCAGAAATATCCCATTCTCCTCCTCTTCCAGAAACACGGCAGGGTTCGTGCCCCGCCCCTGCCCCTACCCTCCTCTGCCCACCCAGGGCCAGCTGCAGGGCCTGCCACCAGTGCAGCTGCCCAGGGCCCACTCGGAAAGGCGCTGGGCTTGGGGTTTGGTGCTCTGCGGCCACTGTCCCGAAATTCATAATCATTGTACCTTTGCGTTGTCCTGTCAGTGAAGTCCAGTGGGACAGTGGCTCACGCACCGGGCACTGGGAGCCTCGGCTGCACGGTCTCCGCTTCCTGTCACCTCTCCGACTCCTGGCTGCCTGCCCTCCTGGCCCCCCAGGCCCCCAGGATGCCCTTGGCCAGGGTGTGTTGCGTGAGTCTGCGGCTGCTGGCGGGGGGATACATCAGGCCTGCGTCCTCCCCCAATATCTCCGTGCCCTTGAGAGCTCTTTCAGCCGGCTCTGTGTCTGGGGTACGGGGAGCAGGGTTGGTCCTCCTTCTAACCTGTCAGGCCTCCTAAGGTTACTAATATACCTAAACACCTGCCAAAACATTCCCAAATCACCCTATGTGCTGAGGAAGCATGGTTTTTCACTAGGAAATGTATTTGTTATCTCTTGCTGCTGCATAACACATCATTCCCCAAACTAGCAGCTTCAAACAGTAACGCGCATTCATTTATGATCTCAGTTCCTGTGGGTCAAGCCCTAGGGAGTGGCTTAGCTGGGCATGTCTGGTTCTGGATACTGCATTCAGGACCTCAGCTGGGGCTACACTCACCTAAAGACCTGACCTGGGCTGGAGGACACGTTTCTGAGATGTGAGCTGGGCCGTTGGCTGGAGGCCTTGGTTCCCTGCTGGCTATTGACAGAGGACGCTGATGTCCTGTCACATGGCCTTTTCCACAGGGCGCCTGGGTATCCTCTTGACATGGGGAGCGAGGAGGCTGCCCAGGCCTTTCACGCCCCGGTGTCCGAGAGCACCTCAGCAATTCCGCCGTTCTCTGTGAGAAGTGAGTCACGGGACTTCCCTGGTGGCGCAGTGGTTAAGAATCCGCCTGCCAATGCAGGGGCCACAGGTTCGAGCCCTGGTCCGGGAAGATCCCACGTGCCGCGGAGCAACTGAGCCCATGCGCCACAACTACTGAGCCTGAGCTCTAGAGTCCACGAGCCACAAATACTGAACCCGCGTGCCACAAGTACTGAAGCCCGCATGCCTAGAGCCCGTGCTCTGCAACAAGGGAAGCCACCACAGTGAGAAGCCCGTGCAACGCAACGAAGAGTAGCCCCTGCTTGCCACAGCTAGAGAAAGCCTGTGCACAGCAACGAAGACCCAATGCAGCCAAAATAAATAAAATAAATTAAAAAAAAAAAAAGAAATGAGTCGCTAAGTCTAGCTCACACTCAAAGGGAAGAGAATTTGGCTTTATATCTCAAAGGAGGCTTTGTAGACATTTTAACAGGAAATTTTCAAATTCAAATATCAATCGTTGCAAGCCCTCTGTCAGGAAAACTCTACAGCTTTATTGAGAGGCCCTGTGAAGGGATAATTGGTTAATGGAGCTCCCGGGAGCCTCAAGTGACAGGAAACTTCCAGGTCCAGGTCGTGACTGATTTTCAGGCCCTGTTTTTGGTGAGAGTTTCTCAGGAATTGTCACTTTTCTGCTTCTGACGGAAGGAAGCCCTGTTTCCTGTGATGTCAGCTCCCCGGGCTCCACATTTCTCCCCTGGAGACAGCACCCCAGTCTTCAGCTCAGCAAAGCTTGGCCCTACCCTTCTGTGAAACTGTACCCTTTTTTTTTTTTTGCAATACGCAGGCCTCTCACTGCTGTGGCCTCTCCCGTTGCGGAGCGCAGGCTCCGGACGCGCAGGCCCAGCGGGCGTGGCTCACGGGCCCAGCCGCTCCGCGGCATGTGGGATCCTCCCAGACCAGGGATAGAACCTCTGTCCCCTGCATTGGCAGGTGGATTCTTAACCACTGTGCCACCAGGGAAGCCCTCCATTTATTTCTATAATTTATTTTATTGGAGTTTTCTACTTTTCCTCATATAGATCTTGTACACATTTGTTAGATTCATATCTAAGTATTTCATTTTTGAGGGTGCTAATGTAAATGACATTGTGTTTTGATTTCAGATTTCACTTGTTTGTTGCTGGTATTAGAAAAACAGTTGCCTTTTGTATATTAACCTTGTATCCTGCAATCTTACTATAGTTGCTTTTTAATTCCCCTTTTCATTGATTTTTTTTGGATTTCAATGTAGATGATCATGTCATCTGCAAATGAAGGCAGTTTTGTTTCTTCCTAATCTGTATTGCCTTTTGCCTTAGTTACAAGATACTCTACACTGGGGGGCTTAAACAACAAGTATATTTATTTCTCACAGTTCTGGAGGCCGGAAGTCTGAGATCAGGGTGCCAACATGGTCAGGTTCTTGGTCGGGCCCTCCTCCTGTTTTACAGATGGCCCCTTTTCTCGTTGTAGCCTCACATGATGGAGACACAGAGAGAGGAAGCATGTTCCATGCCCGTTCTCATAAGGGCACTAATCATCCTGAGGGCTGCACCCTTGTGACCTAATCATCTCTCAAAGGTCTCCTCTTCCAATACCATCACTTTTGGAGATTAGGGTTTCAACATATGTTGGGATACAGATATTCAGTCCATAGCACCTTTTATTTCCTTTTTTTGTCTTTTGCATTAGCTAGGACTTCCAGTAAGATGTTGAAGATGAATGCTGAGAGGGACCTCTTGCCTTGTTCCTGATCTTAGTGGGAGTGTCTAGTTTCTCACCATTAAGTGTGATGTTCACTGTAGGTTTTCTGTAGATGTTCTTTATCAAATTGAGGAAGTTCCCCTCTATTCCTAGTTTGCTGACAGTTGTTTTTTTAAAATCATTAATGGATGTTGGATTTTTTTTCAAATGCCTTTTCCGCGTCCATTGATATGATCATGTGATTTTTCTTCATTCTGTTCATGTGATGGATTACATTAGTTGATTATTGGATGTTGAAACAGCCTTGCATACCTGGGATAAATCCCACTTGTTCGTGGCGTATAATTCTTTTTATACGGTGTTGGATTCGATTTGCTGATATTTTGTTGACAATTTTTGCGTCAGTGTCCATGAGACGTACCATCTTCAGTTTTCCTTTTTTTTTTTTTGGCTGCACCGTGTGGCTTGTGGGATCCTAGTTTCCCGACCAGGGATTGAACCTGCACCACAGTAGTGAAAGTGCTGAGTCCTAACCCCTGGACCTCCAGGGAATTCCCCAGTTGTCTTTTCTTATAATGTCCTTGTACAGTTTTGGTATTAGGGTGATGCTGGCCTCATAGAGTGAGTTAAGAAGTATTCCCTCTGCTTCTATCTTCTGGGAGAGATTGTAAAGCTTTGGAAAATTTTCTTCCTTGAATGTTTGGTAGAATTTACCAGTGAACCCATCTGGGCCTGTACTTTCTCTTTTGGAAGGTTATTAGTTATTAATTCAATTATTTAATAGATATAGGTCTATTCAGATTTCTTCTTGTGTGAGTTTTGGCAGATAGTGTCTTTCACAGAATTGGTTCATTTCATTTAGGTTCAGATTTGTGGGCTTAGAGTTCATAGTTTTCCTTTCTTATCCTTTCAATGTCAATGGAATCTATAGTAAGATCGCCTCTTTTATTCCTGATATTAGTAATTTGTGTCTTCTCTCTTTTTCTTTTTCTTTTCTTTTTTTTCTTTTTTTTTCCTTTTTTATTTTTGGCTGCGTTGGGTCTTCGTTGCTGCACGCAGGCTTTTCTCTAGCTGTGGCGAGCGGGAGCTAGTCTTCCTTGTGATGCACAGGCTTCTCATTGCAGGTGGCTTCTCTTCAGGCTTTAGGCACGCTGGCTGCCTGTGTAGTTGTGGCACACGGGCTCAGTAATTGTGGCTCGCGGGCTCTAGAGCGCAGGCTCAGTAGTTGTGACACACGGCCTTAGTTGCTCCACGGCATGTGGGATCTTCCCAGACCAGAGGTCGAACCCATGTCCCCTGCATTGGCAGGCGGATTCTTAACCACTGCGCCGCCACCAGGGAAATCCCTTCTCTCTTTTTCTTAATTAGCCTGCCTGGAGGCTAGTTGATTTTATTGATCTTTTCAAAGAATCAGCTTTTGGTGTCATTGATTTTTTTCCTCTATTTTCTGATTTTTGTCCTCTATTTTCCTATTTTTAATTTTATTGATTTCTGCTGTAATTTTTATTTTATTGAAGTATAGTTGATTTAAAATATTGTGTTAGTTTCAGGTGTACAGCATAGTGTTTAAGTATTTTTTCAGATTATATTTCATTATAGGTTATTATACGATATTATCTTATAATTATAAAATATTATCTTATAATTATAAGATAATGGGTGTATTCCCTGTGCTATATAGTATATCCTTGTTGCTTATTTGTTTTATATATATGTAGTTTGTATCTGATAATTCCATATTATCCATAATTCCATAATTTCTTACCCCCTTCCCTCTCCCCTTTGGTAACTACAAGTTTATTTTTTATATCGAGTCTGTTTTTGCATACACATTCATTTGTATTATTTTTTAGATTCCAGATATGAGTGATACCATATAGTATGTCTTTCTGTCTTATTTCACTAAGCATAATATTCCCTAGGTCCATCCACGTTGCTGCAAATGGCAGTATTTCTTTTTTTTTATGGTGGAGTAATATTCCTGTGTGTGTGTGTGTGTGTGTGTGTGTGTGTGTGTGTGTGTATCTTAATCCAGTTGGCTGTTCATGGGCACTTAAGTTGCTTCCATGTCTTGGCTGTTGTACATAGCGCCGCAGTGGATGTTGGGGTGCATGTATCTTTTCAAATTATTGTTTTCGTTGTCTTCAGATATATGCCCAGGAGTGGAATCGCTGGATCATGTGGTAGTTCTAGTTTAGTTTTTTGAGGAAACTCCATACTGTTTTCTATAGTGGCTGCACCAATTTACATTCCCACCGACAGTGTACAGAGGTTCCCTTTCTCCACATCCTTGCCAACGTTTGTTTTTTGTGGTCTTTTTGACAGTAGCCATTCTGACAGGTGTGAGGTGATATCTCATTGTGGTTTTGATTTGCATTTCTCTGATTAGCAGTGTTGAGCATCTTGTCACATGTCTGTTGGCCGTCTGTATGTCTTTGGGAAAATGTCTATTCAGGTCTTCTGCCTATTTTAAAAACTGGGTTTTTTAAAAATTTTGAATTGTTTGAGCTGTTTACATAATTTTGGAGATCAACACCTTGATGGTTGTATCACTTGCAAATATTTTCTGCCATTCAGTAGGTTATCTTTTCATTTTGTTGACGGTTTTCTTTTCTGTGCAAAAGCTTTTAAGTTGACCTTTTGTTTTTGTTTTTTTGCAGTACGCGGGCCTCTCACCATTGTGGCCTCTCCCATTGCGGAGCACAGGCTCCGGGCACACAGGCTCAGCGGCCATGGCTCACTGGCCCAGCCGCTCCACGGCATGTGGGATCTTCCCGGACCGGGGCACGAACCCGTGTCCCCTGCATTGGCAGGCGGACTTTCAACCACTGCGCCACCAGGGAAGCCCTTAAGTTGACCTTTTTAACAAAGGTTCCATTTGTTTATTTTTGTTTTGTTTTTTCCTTTGCCTTAGGAGACAGATCCAAAAAATTCCTATGATTTATGTCAGAGTGTCTGCCTGTGTTTTCCTCTAGGAGTTTTATCCCTCTAGGAGTTTTCCTCCAGGAGTTCCAGCCTTGTATTTAAGCCTTTAAACCATTTTGAGTTTATTTTTGTATATAGTGTAAGAAAATATTCTAATTTCATTGTTTTGCATGTAGCTGTCCAGTTTTCCCAGCCCACTCATTGAAGAGATTCTTTCCCCCATTGTAAATTCTTGCCTCCACTGTTGTAGATTAATTGGCCATAGGTGTGTGGGTTTATTTCTGGGCTCTCTATTCTGTTCCATTGATCTATGTGTCTGTCTTTGTACCAATACTATACTGCCTTGATTACTGTAGTTTTGTAGTATAATTAGTATAATCTGAATCACAGAGCATGGTACCTCCTCCTATGTTCTTTCTCAAGATTGTTTCAGCTCTTCAGGGTCTTTTGTATTTCTATACAAATGAAAAAAATTTTCTAGTTTTATATAAAATGCCATTGGTAATTTGATAGAGATTGCATTGAATCTGTAGATTGCCTTGAGTAGTATGGTCATTTTAACAGTATTCTTCCAACCATGAACATGGTAAACCTTTTCCATCTGTTTGTGTTGTCTTTGATTTCTTTCATCAGTGTCTTACAGTTTTTTGAGTACAGGCCTTTTGCCTCCTTAGTTATATTTACTCCTAGGTGTTTTCTTCTTCTCCTTCTTCTTTTTGCTGCGCCATGTGGCTTGTGGGGTCTCAGTTCCCCAACCAGGGATTGAACCCAGGCCACAGCAGTGAAAGCCCAGAATCCTAACCACTAGGCCACCAGCAAACTCCCTATTTTATTCTTTTTGATGTGATTGTAAATGGAATTGTTCCCTTAATTTCTCTTTCTGATAGTTAATTGTTAGTGTATGGAAATGTCATAGATTTCTGTACATTAACTTTGTATCTACGAATTTACCAAATTCATTGAGCTCTAGTAGTTTTTTCGGTGGCATCTTTAGGATTTTCTGTGTGTAGCATCATGTCATCTGCAAACTGTGATAATTTTACCCTTCCTTTCCAATTTGGATTCCTTTTATTTCTTTTTCTTGTCTGATTTCTGTGGCTAGGTCTTCCAATACTATGTTAAATAACAGTGGTAGAATGGATATCCCTGATCTTAGAGGAAATGCATTCACCTTTTCACCATTGAGTATATTAGCTGTGGGCTTATTGTGTATGGCCTTTATTATGTTGAGGTATATTCCCTCTATATCCACTTTCTGGAGAGTTTTTTTTTTTTTATCATAAAAGGGTGTTGAATTTTGTCAAAAGCTTTTTCTGCATCTATTGAGATGATCGTATGATTTTTAAAAAATTAATTAAATAAATTTGGCTGCATCTGGGTCTTCGTTGCTGCGCACGGGCTTTCTCTAGTTGTGGCGAGCGGGGGCAACTCTTCATTGCAGTGTGCAGGTTTCTCTTGTTGTGGAGCACGGGCTCTAGGTGCACAGGCTTCAGTAGTTGTGACACATGAGCTCAGTAGTTGTGGCTTGCAGGCTCCAGAGCACAGGTTCAGCAGTTGTGACGCACGGGCCCAGTTGCTCTGTGGCATGTGGGATCTTCCCAGACCAGGGCTTGAACCCATGTCCCCTGTATTGGCAGGCGGATTCTTAACTACTGCACCACCAGGAACGTCCGATCATACGATTTTTTTATTCTGCAATTTGTTAATGTGGTGTATCACGTTGATATTTTTGTGTGTGTATATTGAAATATCCTTACATCCCTGGGATAAATCCCACCTGATCATGGTGTATGATCCTTTTAATGTATTGTTGGATTTGGTTTGCTAATATTTTGTTGAGGATTTTTTCATCTATGTTCATCAGTGATACTGGCCTATAATTGTCTTTGTGTGTGTGTGTGTGTGTGTGTGTGTGTGTGTGTGTGTGTGTGTATGTGTGTGTTTGTCTGGTTTTGGTATCAGGGTGATGCTGGCCTCATAGATTGAATTTGGAAGCATTCCTTCCTCAGCAATTTTTTGGAATAGTTTGAGAAGGATAGGTGTTTAACTCTTCTCTATATGTTTGGTAGAATTCACCTGTGAAGCCATCTGGTCCTGGACTTTTGTTGGGAGTTATTTTTCTTTTAATTACTGATTCAGTTTCAGATTTCAGCACTGGTAATTAGTCTGTTCATTTTCTCTATTTCTTCCTGGTTCAGCCTTGGGAGGTTGTACATTTCTAGGAATTTGTCCATTTTTTTTTAGGTTGTCCATTTTATTGGTGTATGGTTGTTTGTAGTAATATCTTATGCTCCTTTGTATTTCTGTGGCGTAGGTTGTAACTTCTCCTTTTTCATTTCTGATTTTATTGATTTGGGCCCTCTTTTTTGCTTGATGAGTGTGGCTAAAGGTTTATCAATATTTATCTTTTCAAAGAACGAGCTCTTAGTTTCATTGATTTTTTTCTATTTTTTTTTCAGTCTCAGTTTCATTTATTTCCACTCTGATCTTTATGATTTCTTTGTAACTTTAGGTTTTGTTTTCCTTTTTTCTAGTTCCTCTAGTTATAAAGTTAGGATGGTTGGTTTGAGATTTTTCTTTTTCCTAAGATAGGCTTGTATCGCTATAAACTTCCCTCTCTGAATTGCTTTTGCTGTGTTCCATAGATTTTTTTTAACATGTTTATTGGAGTATAATTGTGTTCCATAGATTTTGTTGGGGGGGGATCGTTGTGTTTTCATTTGTCTCCAAGTATTTTTTATTTCCTCTTTGACTTTTTTTTTTCAGTGATTCATTGGTTGTTTAGTAGCATATTGTTTAGCCTCCATATGTTCGTGTTTTTTTGCAGTTTTTTCCCTTGTAGTTGATTTCTTAGCTTTTGTGGTCAGAAAAGATGCGTGATACAACTTCAGGTTTTTTAAATTTGATGAGGTTTGTTTTGTGGCCTAGCAAGTAAACTATCAGGGAGAATGTTCTATGTGCACTTGATAAGAAGTATATTCTGCTGTTTTTGTGTGGAATGATCTACACATTCTCTTAAGTCCATCTGTTCTAATGTGTCATTTAAGGCTAGTGTTTCCTTATTGATTTTTTTCTGTCTGGATGGTCTGTCCATTGATGTAAGTGGGGTGTTAAAATTCCCTACTATTATTCTGTTACTGTCAATTTCTCCGTTTATGTCTGTTAATATTTGCTTTATGTATTTAGGCACTTCTATGTTGGGTGCATATTTACAGTTGTTATATCTTCTTGGATTGATCCCTTGATCATTATGTAATGTCCTTTTTTGTCTGTTGTTGCAGTCTTTGTTTTAAAATCTATTTTGTCTGATGTAAATATTGCTATCCCAACTTTTGATTTCCATTTGCATGGAATGTCTTTTTTCATCCCCTCACTTTCAGTCTGTGTGTCTCTTTAGATCTGAAGTGAGTCCCTTGTAGGCAACATATATACGTTTTTATACCCTTTGAGCCACTCTGTCTTTTGATTGGAGCATTTAGTTCATTTACATTTGAAGTAATTTTTGATAGGCATGTAATTATTGACACTTTAATTGTTTTGAGGTTTTTGTTCCCTCATTCTTCTCTTCCCTTATGATATGATGACTATCTTTAGTGTTGTATTTAGATTATTTTCTCTTTTTGTGCATGTATCTATTATAGATTTTTAGTTTGAGGTTACCATGAGGTTTATATATAGCAATCTATATATGTGTGATTATTTTAAGTTGCTGACCTTTTAATTTCAAACACATTTTAACATCCCTGCATTTGTACTCCCCTCCCCTCATAATTACTGTGATTTTTTTTTTTTTTTTTTTTGGCCTTGCTGCATGGCATGCGGGATCTTAGTTCCCTGACCAGGGATGGAGCTTGCGCCCCCTGTCTTGGAAGCATGGAGTCTTAACCACTGGACCACCAGAGAACTACCACTGTGATATTTTTGACATCACATTTTACGTGTTTTTGTGTATCCCTTAACTGCTTACTGTGGATATAGATTTTACTACTTTTGTCTTCTAACCTTCCTACTAGCTTTGTATGTGGTTGATTTACCACCTTTAGTGTATATTTGCTTTACCAATGAGTTTTTTCCTTTCATAATTTTCATGTTTATAGTTGTGGCCTCTTCTTTTTTGCTTAGAGAAGTCTCTTGAACATTTCTTGTAAAGCTGGTTGGGTGGTGCTGTAAAACTTTTGATCTCTCTCTCAAATCTGAATGAGAGTCTTGCCAGGTAAAGTATTCTTGAGTGTAGGTTTTTCCCTTTCATCACTTTAAATATATTGTGCCACTCCCTTCTGGCCTGCAGAGTTTCTGCTGAAAAGTCAGCCGATAGCCTTATGGGAGTTCCCTTGTATGTAACTTGTTGCTTTTCCTTGCTGTTCTTAATGTTCTCTCTTTATCTTTAATTTTTGCCATTTTCATTAGAATGTGTCTTGGCGTGGTCCTTTTTGGGGTTGCTCTTGTTGGGATTCTTTGTGATTCCTGGACCTGAATGTCTGTTTCCTTTTCCAGGTTAGGGAAGTTTTCAGCTACAGTGTCTTCAAATAAATTCTCTGTCCCTTTTTCTTTCTCTTTTCCTTCTAGGACCCCTCTAATGCTAATGTGAGTACACTTGATGTTATCCCAGAGGTCTCTTAAACCGTTTTCATTTCTGTTCTTTTTTCTCTTCAGCTTCAGTGATTTCCACTACTCTCTTCCAATTTGCTGATCTGTTCCTCTGTATCATATAATCTACTGTTGATTCCTTCCATTGTATGTTTCTCATTTCGTTTATTGTATTCTTCATCTCTGTTGGGTGGTTCTTTCTATTTTCTAACTCTTTGTTAAAAACTTCTAACTTCTCACTCTGTTCATCTATTCTTCTCCTCAGTTCTTTGATTATCTTTATGATCATTACCATGAGCTCTTTCTTGGGGAGATTGCCTATCTCCGCTTCACTTAACTCTTCTGGGGTTTTATGCTATTCCTTCATTTGGAACACATTCCTCTGTCACCTCATTTTGCCTAATTTGCTATTTTTATTTCTATGTATCTGGTAGGTTGGTTACATTACCCAACTTTGGAGAAGCAGCCTTTTGTAGGAGATGTCCTATGTGTCCCAGCAGTGCACTCTCCTCCAGCCAGGCTATATGCCGTAGGGTGCCCCCTATGTGGACTGCATAGGTCCTTCTGTTGTGGCAGGCTGACTACTGTGGGTGGTCTGGTGGGTGTGGCTGGCTCTGGTCCAGTTGGTTGCCTGTTTTCTTTTAATAATATTAGCATTAGCTGGATATGTGGTTTCCCAGCTATAGATGATATTTCCCAGCATCCCTTGCAGCTAGGTATGGCCAATGGGATGAGTAGAGGAGACATGAGCCAGAGTGCCTGACACTTCCTTTGCTCTCTCCTCCTTCCTGTGGAGGGCAGATGCAATGCTGGTGAATTGGCTTCCACCATGCAAAGGAGGATGACACCCTAGGGCAAGGCAGAGCAACAAAGTGGAAGGAACCTTGATCCCTGGGTGAATACATGGAGCAGAGCTGCTCTGTCAACCAGGACCACTCACCTCTGGACTGTTACAGGACAGAGAGTTCTATCCTGTTTGACCCAGAGTATATCGGGATCTCTTTTATCAGGGTGGTTTAGCCTGTACCATAACTAATCCAGACCCCAAGCCTGGGGTTTCCTAGCCAGAGACAGCTGGAAGTGGTAGGAATTATGTGAGATATGAGGTTAGAAAACAGGCCTCAGTCCATTCTTGGATGCCAATTTGCTGTGTGATGCTGGGTAGGTCATCCAGCTTCTCTGGGCACCTCTACATCCTAGTCCACGTTATAAACTTGCCTCCAATGAGATGAGGTTCGTACAAGACACGAGACTGGGCATTGTCCTGCAGCCCTCCCTGTGGCTCCTGCCCAGGAACGCCTGCTGGTCCTGGGCTCCCCTGATCTCCCGACCCCACGGTTCCCCTTCTGTGTCCCCATGACTCTGCTCCAGTCCCCTGGCAACCCCTTGCTCCCAGAGCCCTGCAGCCTCCTGTCTCCTCCCCTCTGCTCCACCCTCTGGGAGGCAGGTCAGAACCCCCCAGGGCCCCCATTGCCTGGGGGATGGAGTCGTAAACCCTCGTCTGTCATCAAGGCCCCCCTGACCTGCCCTGTCCCTGCCAGGCTCCCCTGTCCCTGCCAGGCATCTGCCCTCGTCCTGCCATCTCTGTAGTGCTTCATCCTCCTTGGCTCTAACTGAGCCCTCTCAGCTGAGCTCTCAGACCCTCTCTTCTTTTTTTTTTTTTAAATAAAAATATTATCAAACCATTACCTTTGATAATTGACTTTATTTGTGGAGTTTTTTGTATACACAAAAATTTTAATTTCTGTATATTCTCATATGCCTTCACATTCTTACATAGCTTTGGGGTTTGCAGTTTTAATTAAGAACCCTCTCTTCTACGTCAGGGTAGCCTGGATTTCACCCACGTTGCACTACCTGCCAACGTATCTTTCTCCCCTATGAGAATTTAAGGTAGATGAGACCAGGCAGCTTGTCCTCCTCCTTCCTGTGACCCCATGAGGCCTAGTACCTACTGTGTGCTCAGGAAAGAGGGGCTCTGGGTTCTGTACTAATGGTGGCCCTTTCTGGCACCACACTTTTGCTCTCGCTGTTACCTCACATGAAATGCCCTGCCCTCCTCTCTGCCCATCTAAATCCTATATCCCTCTTCTAGAGCTAGTTCAAGGCCAGCTCCACCAGGAAGCCTGCAGTGATCACGCTGCCCCCCTTGGAGTTCCCCCAGCCCTGCCTGGCCTTCCACAATTCCTGGGGCATGAGTAGTTTCCCCGGTGGACCGGGGGACACAGAGTCCCTGCGGCAGGCATGCTGTGGGGAGGAAGGGGAGGAGACCCTGGGAGCCCAGGGAAGGCATTCTGGACTGGACCGGGCAGAAGAGTGTACAGCTCCACTCCAAGGGCAGGAGAGACTGCAGCAGGTACAGGCTGATCCAGCAACCGTAGGGCAGTGTGGACCCTGGCAGCAGGAATGCAGGGGCTGCAAGGGAATCTGGGAGGAGCCCAAGGAAGGGATGGCTGCCGGGCTCTGAACTTGGGCCAGTCTCAGAAGGAGCCTGTGCCTCCAGGGTTCCGAGGATGTGATGGTGGCCAGGCTGTTCCTTGAGGCTGGTCTGATGGTGGCCAGGCTGCCCAGGGGGCCCACAGACTGGGCTAGCAACCTCAGCAGGAGATGAGGAGGGAGTTGCTGAGTGCTGGAGCTGCAGAGGCTGGTGCCGAGGGCTCTCTACGCAGGAGCTCACAGCCAGCCAAAGCTCGGTGCAGGGCATCCAGCATGGCTGAGGGGCCAGACGTCCCCTCTGGAAAGAAAGAGTGGGCAGCAGGGCGGGTCACTATGGCCCACAGAGCTGCTCCCCGTCCTCCCTGGGCCCTCCCCAGCCCTGTTCAGCTGTCCCCCCCTCTTGCTCCTCTCCCACTGAGGACCCTGGGGAAGGGACCTCCTAATGCACAGTTTCTGACCTCTCTTTGGTGCCAGGGACCATTCAGGGCACTGGACATACCTGAGCCTTGCCCAGCGGTGCCCAGTGAGGCCAGCGAGCAAATGCTCATCACCAGGCTGTCTCCCCGTCAGCCTGTGAGGCCCTGTCGGGCAGGAGCCGGCCTTGCTCCTCCTGATTTCATTGGGCACAAGCTGGCACTGTTGAAATTCTGCTGCCCTGAACTTTGTCTAAACAACGGGGCCACGTGGCCTAGTACTTAAGGGAGAGACCTGAGGTCTCGGCACGCTGGCCCTTGGCCGCGCTGTGCCTCCATACTCCCATCTGTGGAATGGGTATGATAACAGCCCTTCCTCCGCAGTAAGCCCAGGACTGTGGGTGAGTCTAAACTGCCCACAGGGAACTGCCTGGCTCCCTTGGGGTCTGGCCACACTGGCTTCTGTTTGGCCTTTTCCCTGGGGTGTGTGCTCCCTGCTCTTTGTCAAATAGCACCTTCAGCTTCCCGAAGCCTGTTCCTGAATGTACCCTTTGCAGGTGGGCAGGGCAGGAACGAGGTGGCATTTTGCAGCCCAGACACTTAGGACAGAGGTGCTAGGTCAGGATGCCCTCCAGCTGTGGCCAGGCTCTGGAAGATGGGGTCAGGGGGCTCACCTACCATGTGCAGGGTCCCTGCAAGCATCCAGTGTGCTCAGCAGAATCTTCCCCAGGGCTCTTTTCGATATGTTCTTAAAAAGAAATGGAGGGCGGGTGGCACTTGGTGGCCCTGGCGAGCTTCTGTGTGGCTCCCTGTGGCAGATAGAGTCCACCCGCCCATGGTCCCTCCCTAGCCCCCACCCCTAGGGTGGCCACACTGCCCAGACTCTAGATGGGTGATGGAGCAGCGTGCAGGACCCATTTCTTCAAAGATCACGTGCTTACAGATTACCATCCTTGTGCCCAGGTAGGCCCTTGGGAAATGACTGTGAACAGAGAGCCTCTTGATGCATCAGCTCCTTTAATCCTTGAAAGAGCTTATTTTATTCTCATTTTAAGCAGTGAAAAAAGCAATTCTGGGGACTTCCCTGGTGGCGCAGTGGTTAAGAATCCGCCTGCCATTGCAGGGGACACGGGTTCGAGCCCTGGTCCGGGAAGATCCCACATGCCGCGGAGCAACTAAGCCCGTGTGCCACAACTACTGAGCCCGCGAGCCACAACTACTGAGCCCGCGTGCCTAGAGCCCATGCTTCACAACAAGAGAAGCCACCGCAGTGAGAAGCCCGCGCACCACAACAAAGAGCAGCCCCCGCTCGCCGCAACTAGAGAAAGCCCGCGCGCAGCAACGAAGACCCAACGCAGCCAAAAATAAATAAATTAATTTTAAAAAAATTAAAAAAAAAAGCAATGCTGAGAAAATGAGAAATCTACCCAAAGCCACCCAGCTGGGAGATGGAAGAAGCAGCATTTGCCCGCAGGCTCCATGGCCCAGAGCTGTGCTGGGAACCACTACCCTCACAGCCCACAGGTGTGGGGCTGCCACTTGCCACTCTCCCAGGCTGTGTCACATCAGGCTGGGCCTCGGGAGCCCTACATCCTGGGCAGCCTGAAGCGCAGGCAGGGCCCACTTCAAACCCTGAAGACCTGTGTTCACATCCTACTTCCGTCTCATAGAGGCTGTGCAATCCTGGCTAAGTTAGTGTCTCTTAAGAAAAATTTTTAAATGGTTTGCTGATGCTATTTAGAAAGATTGATTTCTGTGTTATGATTTTTTTAAAAAATTGGGCATCTTGCCAAAGAATCACAATAATTTGCCTTTAGATTCTCTTCGGTATTCTATGTGGATAAATGTGATACATAATTACTAATCACTTTGCTTCTTCCTTTCTAGTCCTTCCATCCTTTCTTTTTCTTTTTATTTATTTATCTATTTATTTATTTTTGGCTGCGTCGGGTCTTCGTTGCTTTGTGCGGGCTTTCTCTAGTTGCGGCGAGCGGGGGCTGCTCTTCATTGCGGTGCGTGGGCTCCAGGTGCTCGGGCTTCAGTAATTGCGGCATGTGGGCTTCGTAGTTGTGGCTTGCAGGCTCTAGAGCGCAGGCTCAGTAGTTGTGGTGCATGAGCTTAGTTGCTCTGCGGCATGTGGGATCTTCCCAGACCAGGCCTCGAACCCGTGGCCCCTGCATTGGCAGGCGGCTTCTTAACCCCTGCGCCCCCAGGGAAGCCCACATCCTTTCTTTTTCTTGTCTTACTGCATTGGCTAGGACCTCTATGTGGCACGAGCAGTGATGACAGGCATGCTTGTCTTGATTCTGATTTTTAGAAGGATTCCTTCTAACATTTCACTAATAAGTGTGAGGTCTGTGAGAGGTAGTTGGCTGAGACTCCTAATCTGATTAAGGACGATCCCTCCTGTTCTTAACTTGCCAAGAGGTTTTATAATAAGAGGAGCTGTTACTGACTGTTCATCTATTGAGATGAACACGTGGTTTTTCTCCTTTTAATCTGCAGTGTGGTGTACTGTGTTAATAGATGTTTGATCTTGAATCCTCTTTGAATTCCAGGGATAAATCCAACTTAGTCATATTGCATTTCTTTAAACACTGCCAGATTTGGTTTACTAATATGCTATTTATATGCTATTTAATATTTTTGCATCCATATTTAAATACGACTTTAGCTTATCATTTTCCCCCTGCACCGGCAGGCGGGCTCTCAACCACTGCGCCACCAGGGAAGCCCATCATTTTCCTTTCTTATTATATTTATCGTCCTCTGGTATTGAGATCAAAGTTATATTAGCTTCGTAAAATGAATTAGAGAGCCTCCCTTTTTTTGGATTAGCTTCCCTGAGCTCTTTCTCCATCTGGAAGTAGAGATGACACCTGCCCACGTGGGGAAAGCTCAGAGGCAGTCCCCGACACAGGCCGGGCTCCCCAGCCCCGCACCCCAAGCTCCTCCCCTGCCCTGGCTGTGCCAGCTCCCGTGAGCCTACCAGGTCCCGGAGCCTCTGCAGGAGCTGCAGCACGTCCTCCAGCTTCTCCTCCAGCAGGGACAGCCGCACCCTCTCTGTCTCCACCGTCTGCAGCTCCAGCCTGAGGTGTTCATTCTCGTCCAGCTTCTCCTGCAGCTCTGCCTGTAGGGACCAACGGGCTCAGCGTCCGCCCCGCTGCCCTCTGCCCCCTGCCCCATACTCACAGCACCATCCCCAGGCGGGGCCCGTGGCCTGCCTTGACCCTTTCACAGAGGTCATCTCATCTGGCCCCCCAAGCCTGCCAGGTGGCCAGGCAGATAGAAGAAGCCCCACTGTCTCCCCAGGGATGGCACCGAGGCCCAGAGAAGCTGAATGCCGGGCCTGAGGCCACACAGTGAGTCAGGCTGATGTAAGAATACGCATCCTTCCTTTTCTGGTGAAAGGACTCCATCCTCCCTTCTCTTCTCTATCCATCTGCTTTTTCTTTTCAAAGTTTTTTGGCTGCAAGCAACAAACCGATCTGGCTGGTTTGAACAGAAAGGGAATTCACTGGCAGGCCAGTGCCTTGTTCCCAGAATGGACTGGGAGCTGGAGAACCTCAGGATGAGGCAGCAGAAACATCTCGAGCCTCTTGTCCAGGGGCTGCAGCTGAGAACACTCTCCAGCCATTCCCCCGCCTCCCTCGGGACAGAGAGCCCCAGGAGAGGGGCCCGACTGGCCTAGCCACGGGCACTGGCCCACCCCTGGCCAGGGGGCACTGATGCTGTTGGTCCCATCAAAATACCAGAGGGTGGATGGTGGGAGGTCGCAAAGTGTTGCATGGCCACCTGCCTTCCAAAGCAGGGATGGCAGGAGTGAGGCAGCCCCCTCTCCTAGCACCGGTGGAGGGAAAGAGAAGCAACTGAAGGCGTGGTGCCATTGGACGCTCAGCTTTGGGCAGGAGAGAGGAGGCCTAGGAACATAGTCTGTGGCTCTCAGTAACTGAGCTCCCCAGCCGCCTGTTTGAGATTTAATTAGAAAGGAGAGGTCGCTATGCCCTTTGGAACTGTATCAGATCACAGATACGCTTAAAAAACAAAAGAAAACAAAACAGCATGGATTTAGAATTTCAGGTATATAAATATAAAACTCTTTTATCAAAATCAGTTTGCAAAAGTGCATTGTGCTAGAGGGCTCAGTGAAATAATAACTTTCCATAGCATTCCGTGTTTGATTACTGTGGAACAGGGAAGTTGCCATGGTGTAGACAGATGAGAAAAAAAATGCTAAGTGGTCTTGTTGAGATGGAGACACCTCTCTTGGTGTTGCCCGGCGCCACCCTCCTCCTCCACAACAAACTCACTAACTTTCCTTGAGGGAAGTGTCCCTCTTCCATTTCATCTGACTTTGATGGAGCTGCCAATCATGGGACCCTGCCCGCCTACCACACGGGTCAGCCCTGGCATAGGCACATGACTGAGCCTGGACCATTGGAGTTCTTCCCTGGGATTTAATGTACTGGGCTATTATTGTTCCCCTGGGGTTTCTTCAGTGGGCTGATGGGAGCCTAGAGCTGCCTGTGGTCCTACCTTCCCTTCCCCCGCCGCATGGAGCAAGCCCCTCTGAAGTAGGGGAAGGTGAGGTCAGCACCCAGCAAAACACAGAGCAGATAGGTAGAGGCAGCCTGAGTCCCTGGATCCATCTTAGGAAGCCGAAGTGCCTGAAGCTCATCTTAGCTGTTCTTTGGAAACTGTTCTCCCAGCTCCGTATTCTAATAAATTCCTGTTTTTCACTCGAGCTAATCTGAGATGTATCCTTTAACCTGCAACCAAAACATCCTTCGTTAGATCTAAATCATCTTCTCTCTAAGTCTCGGTTTGCGCATCTGTGAATGGGGCGTAGCGCTTGGCCGAGTTCCCTCAGTTCTTCCGCCCGTGAGAGACTCTAGCATTGGTCCAGCTCTCAGCCTGTGGGACTCAGCTGACCTCCTCCCCTGGTGTCCCCAGGGTCTTCCCACTGCAGCCCCGGGTCCTCAGCTGCTCCAGCTCCCCCAGGGCACGGGCATGGTCGGCACTGCCAAAGCGGGTGAGGTAGGTCATGAGCTTCTTGGCCGTCTGGTCATCACACCTGCAGCGAAGGAGAGTGCCAGCACTGAGGGAGCTGCTTTCCAAAGTCTGCTCCAGCCTGGGGGCGGGGGTGTTATTACCAAGTCCGTCTCCCCTGAAAGCTAAGCGGGGCTATGGCACCCCCTGCTCACCCACCCCCGCGGCTCCTCATCTCGTCAGAGCAAAAGCCGGAGGCCTCGCCCACTCTGCCCCGTGCCCTCCCGACCTCCCTCCTACCCACCTTCACTCATGCTACTCCAGCCACCGCAGACTCCTTATGGCCCCTCCTACCTGCCTCTGGGCCTTTGCATTTGCTGTTCCCTCTGCCTGGAATGCTTTTCCCTCATTTCCTTCAGGGCTCTCCTCAAACAGCACCTTCTCAGAGGCCCTCCCAGCCTGTCCTGCCCCTGCCCCGCCTCTCCCTCGCACCTGTCTCCACTCACTGGAACAGAGGCTCCAGGGCAGAGGGCCTGTCTTGGTTAGTGCTGTTTTCCCGGTGCCCCCAAATTTGTTTGGCACCGAGTAGGTGCTTAGTGTATGTCTGTTGACTTAAAGGGTTGGCGCTAACAATGACCCTGGAAAATCAACTGAACTTTTCAATATAATTTAAAAAGTCAAGGCCGCCCCCCAGTGGAGTACCTGCTGGGATCGGGTACCCGTGGGGCATTTTACATCCTCGATGGAGAATCCTCACAAAACCTCTGCCAGACAGGTGTTACTGTCCCATCTGAGAGACAGGAAGACTGAGGCTCAGAAGTTGGGCGACTTGGCGGAGGCGCCCCAGGTGTCGGGAGCAGTGGGTTAGGAAAGGGACTGCAGGTCCTGGGACCGTGGCCAAGGGAGTGAGAATCAGTGGGCATTAAACCACCGGGGACTGTGCCTGGGCTCATCTCATTTCACCCTCACCCATGCCGGGCGCCGTCTTCTCCCCTCCCCCAACAGATGAGGGCAGGGAGGTGACCCAGCCTGGACGTGAATCGGGGGGTCAGCCTCCCACGTTCAAGGTCTGTCACTGCATGGAGGGGCCGCCCTGCGCTTCCAGGACGGCTGTGAGGGCCCGGCCCCCCGGTGCCCGGTCCTGGACGTCCTCAGCAGCATACGCACCCACTCCCGCAGCTGGAGAGGCCGGCCAGCAGGGCCTTGACCTCAGCCGGTGGCCTCTGCCCCTCCTGCCACTTCTCATTGTCGTCCTCCTCGTCAGAGGCGGCCTGGCCCTCGACCGAGCGGAACAGCTGCTCGTCCACTGCTGGAGAAGCACGGGCTGCAGGTAAGGGACAGAGGGAGGGGAAGCGGGCAGCTCTCCGGGGGGGCGGGGGGGGAGGGGAGAGAGGCCCTGCTGCCATCTCCCCTCCCGGTCCCTAAGCCCCTCCGCCAGACAGGGGCTCTCCCCACCGCTTGGCCTGTGCCGTGCGGCCCCCTCCCGTGTGCCTGGCCCGGGACCCCCTCCCTGGGTTTCACACGGGGACACTAGGAGCAAGGAGCCTTCCTCTCTTCTCTGCTCAGAAGCCAGGGCCCATCTGTGCCCTCAACGGGCGTGTTATTTCCCACTGAGGACATGGTGAGCCCAGCCAAGGGGGCCAAGACCCTCTCTCGGGCTGGGCCGGGGCTCTGCAGGGCACGGGCACCCAGTGAACCGATCTTCAACTCTCAGGCACCGCATGCTTCCAACGCCCACGGATGTGCAGGGAGGGGTGTCACACGTGTGACTCCATGTGGCCCCCGACGTGGCCATGCCTCCTGGTGCGCTCCAGCCGGAACGAGCGTCAGAAACCCTGGCCTATGTCGTGCCCGCCTGGGGTCCGGCTGCCCGGCGTCAGGCCCCGTCTGCGGGGGCACCTCCACTGCACCCTGGCTCGGGGGACATGTGAGTCCAGCCTGGCCGGTCAGAGCGCAGACCACCCAGCCACATGACTGGTGCAGGCAGGGCCAGGGATCCAGCGTCGCCAGGGAGAGTCGGGCCAAAACTTGACTCAGACTTTCAGAGAAGGTGACACCGCTGTTCCTCCAGCCTGGGGTCTGGAGGGCGTGGGTCTGAGCTGCCGGGGGCCGCCTTGTCGGTGTGAGGGGAGCCCATGCACAGGACGGCAGGTGAGGCCGGGAGGGACGGGGTCTGCTGACACTCTTGGGCTTTCAAGTGAATTGTGAGAAGCAGCAAGTTCTCTTTAACTAGAGCCGGTTCAGGCCGTATGGCCTGACACTCCCGGACAATGTCCTGACTGGTGCGGCAGTGGGATCCTCCACCTCCCCGCCCCCAGAGGAGCACACGCAGCAGCCTGGGGGTGGGCCTCGACACCTGTATTTCTTTCTTTCTTTTTTTTCAACAAATTTATTTATTTTTAATTTTTGGCTGCATTGGGTCTCCGTTGCTGCGCGTGGGCTTTCTCTAGTTGCGGCGAGCGGGGGCTACTCTTCGTTGCGGTGCGCGGGCTTCTCAGTGTGAAATCAGGCTAACAGGAAAGTATCTGACTTTAAAAAAAAATTTTTATTTATTTTATTTATTATTTTTGGCTGTGTTGGGTCTTCGTTGCTGCGTGCGGGCTTTCTCTAGCTGCGGCGAGCGGGGGCTACTCTTGGTTGCGGTGCGCGGGCTTCTCATCGCGGCGGCTTCTCGTTGTGGAGCACGGGCTCTAGGGGCGCAGGCTTCAGTAGCTGTGGCTCGTGGACTCAGTAGTTGTGGCTCATGGGCCCTAGAGCGCAGGCTCAGTAGCTGTGGCCCACGGGCTTAGCTGCTCCGCGGCATGTGGGATCTTCCCGGACCAGGGCTCGAACCTGTGTCCCCTGCACTGGCAGGCGGATTCTTAACCACTGCGCCACCAGGGAAGTCCCTGGGCATCTGCATTTCATGAGGCTCCTGGGTGATCCTGGCCGGCTGGCAGGTTTGGGAACCACTGGCTCACGTGTCCTGATTTTGGACACCCAGCTGGGTGCGCTCAGGGCCGTTCTGTTTTGTCTCAATAAAAAGTGTCCCAGACCCAAGAGAACAGGGTTGAGGTGATTGGCCCATGACTTTGTGATTATGTGTGTTTCCAATATTGATGATTTGCTTTTCGTTGTGGGAATTTCCTGATGATATGTGTGTGTGTGTGTGTGTGTGTGTGTGTTTGTGTGTGTGGTGTCATTATCGTCCCAGTCATCCCAGTGCCTGAGGCAGGGGCAGTAGGGGCTCTGAAGTCGGGTGGGAGGGATGGCACCCAGCAGCCCGTCCACTCCTGCCTGTAGCTGAGCTGGAAGAGCCCTGAGAGCCCTGGGGCACTGGCTCAGACAGCTTTTCTCTCCTTTCCTCCGGATGCTCCACAGCCACCAGACCCAGGTTCTTAAGATGATGGGCCTCTCTGCACTCTTCTTGAGGGGTGAGCGTCCAGCCCTACTTACACACCTATTATGATGGGGAGCTTACTCCACCCCAGCTCCCTGGCCCGACCCACCCCTACGCGGGATTGACAAGGGACATATTCTCCCATGCTGAGCCAGAACCTGCCTCCCTGGATCCCACCCTCCCCCACTGGGTGTCTGCTCTCAGGCCCGGGTGTAGGGGGGCCTGGGGGCTGGGGACGCCCAGCCTCAGCAGGTAGGGGATGGGGTTCTGTCTGGAGGCCAGATTGCAGCATCAGCTCAGAGAGGACCCTGGGAGCAGGACTGGGGCACAGCCTGGTCAGTCGTGACCTGGCAGCAAAGCCTGGGTGCGCGGGACAAACCTTCGTGCAGGGGTCTGCTCCCCGAGCTGCTGTCGGAGCCCCGGGCTCCCTCTGGAGGGAGGTCTGGGCCTCTGGTCCCACCATCCTCAGGTTCACTCTTCTTGGCTTGTGGCTCTGGGCTGGCTCGTGGTGAGGTTGGGAGGTGGCTGTCCTCCGACCTGTGGGTGTGGGAAGACACACGTGTTGGGAGGGAGGGGGCTCAGCCAGTTTCCTGCGGGAGAGCGTGGGGTATGGGCCCGCCCTTCTCCACTCCTTGCTCCGCACAGCCAAGCCGTCTGTGACATGCCTGCAGAAGCCCCTGCGTGGTCTCTGTTGCTGACCCCATTGGCTGCCTACCCAGTGGCCAGTATGGCCGAATCAGCCTTCCATGGTGGATATCACCCAGCCTCCCTTGCAGCTAAGACGTAGGCTTGTAACTGAATTTCAGCCAATGAGACTAAAGGCAAAATCTTCTGAGGAGCGTCTGCATCCAGGGGGGCCGGGCAGGGGTCCTTGATTCCAACCCCAGCGCTGCCAATAGGAACTCTGGCAGAGTGGGACTTGGGCTCCATTTTGCAGGTGGGTCACTGGAGCCGATGCCTCTGAGGTCCTCTCAGCTCTGACTGGGTTCTTGCGGTCGGGCCTGTGCGAGGGGGCAGGGACCCGGAAGCCATTGGCTTTGGCCAGGAGCTCCTCTGGCCGCGTGCCGGTCAGGGGGACCACGGCAGCTGTCCCGGAGTAACTGGGACACGGGGAGGAGGCACTACAGAGAGCCTCAGCAGGTGTGGGCGCCCAGGGTTGGTCAGGTGAACTCACCACCCAGAGGACCATCTGCTGAGCCAAACAAGTGGGGGTCTGCAAGGTTGTACATGAGGCCCAGGGTGAGCCATCCGCCGCTTGGGGCCATCCAGCACCCCCTCCGCAGGGGTGACAGCTCCCCGATTGTCCCCACCCGCGGCCACAGGCTGCTCACCTGCTCAGAGGAGGGCCTAGCACGCAAATCAGCATAATCCCACCCCCAGCCACCATGATTGGCTAAGGGCTGCACAGGTAGCCAATGAGATGCAAGGAGCTGTAGGCTCGGGAAATTTCCCCGAAACAGAGGCAGCCTCTCCCCAACGGAGCAGGGGTGCCGTGGGGAGATGTGACAGCCACCTGTGACTCTTAGGGGGCCACCTGGAGACGCTGGGGTCTACGGATAGAGCCTAACAATGACGGCAATAGGAACGGATCCTTGGCACCATTATTCGAGTTGCTGGATCAGGCTCTGCCTGAAGCTAGAGCTAAGCCTAACCTTTTGTGTTTTATGAGCCAGTAACTCTGACTGATAAAGTCCTGCTTTCAGGCTCCCCCAGTGCAAGCCGAGAATGGGAAGGTGCTTGGCAGTAATCAGTGTGAGACCCCCCCCGGATGGGGATTCTTGGTTCAAAGAGAAACCGTGTGATTAGAGCTTAGGTCATATCATTTGAGGTCTACCTGGGCAGGTGTCAGTCCCTCTCAATTCCAGAGGCTCAGACCACAGCCAAAAGAAGAGAAGACACAGGGGTATAGGGTCCCTGTCTGCAAGATTCAGGGGAGGAGGCAAGTAGCCTTTATGTGGCCCCAGAGGGCAGTGCTTGACCAGGATGAAGGGGAGGGGAGCAAAGACGAGAGAGAGTCAAAAGAAGGCAGTTTTAGCTCCCTTTGAGGAAAAACTTGCTCACGAGGACTGCTGACCAAGAATGGAATGGGCTGCGTTGGGAGGTGGTGAGCTTCCTGGCAGAGGAGGTATGTAAGCAGATAAGGGACTTTAATGGGTGGAATTTTGAATAGAGTCAGACTAGGCCATGTCTAAGTCTTCCCACTGTGAGGAATTAATTTTTTCCCTAAATTATTGAAGGGCTTCAACAAGCAAAATGAGATGGGGGGACAGCCCTTATTCAGAGTTTCCTAGCAGAGGCTGGGCCTCCCCTCCCTGCACCCCCTCAGCCACTGGAGTCTCAGAAGCTGTGTCCAAGAGCGACTTCCTGCGTCAACACAACAGTAAATCTTTCAGCGTGCTCGCTAGGTCCCAGCCAGGCACTGTTCTAGGGCTTTGAACATTTCCTTGCAACAACCCCACGAGGAAGGTACCATCATTCCCCCCTTGCCAGAGAGGCACTGTTCTAGGGCTTTGAACATTTCCTTGCAACAACCCCACGAGGAAGGTACCATCATTCCCCCCATTTTGCCAGAGTAACTGGCTCAAGCCGCACAGCTCGGAAACGGAGGAGCTGGGTTTACACTCTGGCCCCTGGCTCCAGGCCCGCATCTCAGTGGCCCCGCCAGGTGCAGGGGAAGCTTGCAAGGCGAGCTTGGAATGGCCCAGCCCAGCTGCTGTCCTTGTTAGGTGACCACAGGTCACATGCAACGAAGTGGGGAAGAGGAAGCCAGCGAGGACAGAGTTCGGAGAGCGGGACGCATGAGGACATGCTTTGGAATTTTCCAAGGGCAACGGGGCTGCAGAGAAACAGAGTGGGGTGTTACTCTCGTCCAGCACCTGGTCTCTAACGGCCTGTATCGCTGCCCCTCTCTCTGCTGGGTCAATCTGCAGGATCGTTCGCGTGTCACACAGAAGAGCTGTAATATCTCCACCTTGAAACTAACGAAACAACCCTCCCACCATATGGCTCCTCCACCTGCTTCTCTGACTCCTCTGCTCACATCTTGTCACCCGGCACCGCCACACTGCCGGGCCTGCAGGGGCAGGGCTGACCCCACATCGCTCCCTCACTGGACGCCTCCTTCCCTCGGCTTCCGGGAGACGCTCAACCTCCCCTGCACCCTTTCTTGTCTACTCTGCTAGTTCCTCCTCTTCATCCGGACCCCTAACCCCAGCGGCCCTCGGGCACCACCCGAGGACCTCTTCTCTTCTTCGTATGCACTCCCTCTGTAAGGTCTCAGCCAGTGCTATGGCTTCAAGCACCAGTGGCTTCCAAATCTGCCTCTAGCTCTGGCTTCTCAGATCTGGTTTCCCAGTGAGCTCCCCAGCACAGCTGCTGCCTTGGCATCTCCACCTGCATGTCCCACAGGCATCTCCAACGCCTCCTTGTCTTCCTGCAACCTCTCCTGCTCCCCCACATCCCCGTGTAAAGCGCCATCACCCACTTGGCCACCCAAACAGTGTCCATTGGGTTTGGCCACCTGGAGGTCATACGCAGGGCCTCGTCCAGGGGCGCCGCAGCAATGGTGCTGGGCAGAGGGCTGCAGTATAGATGCTATTCTGTGGCACCTACAATGCCTGGGTCCGTGCAGGCGGGGTGGGCGGGGAGAGGGGCGCAGTCCCTGCCCTCAGCGGTCCTCTGGGTGGAGACACGGGACCATCAGGCAGGGAGAGCAGAGACAGCCCTCGTTCTTCAGGGCCGTGCCCACTGGACGCAGGGCTGGACCTCCCCCAGACAAGGAGGGCGCTGGGTCTGCAGAGCGGGGCGGGCGGCCTGAAGGAGGCAGGACCTGGGGTTGAGCAGCATGAAAGAGGCCTGGGCAGAAGCAGAGAGGCGGCAGGTGTTTGGGGACAGACGGGGGCAGCAGGGCCAGGGTAGAGGGCTCGCAGAGCAGACCAGAGAACGGGTGAGCTGGCCCTGACCTGGCACCCTGCTCTGGGCTGGGCCTTGCTGTGCTATTCTGGGCAGCTCTCATCCTCGGTCTCCGAGGTTGCTGTTTCTCAGAGGATGAAAAGATTATGTCACAGAGGTGTTGGGGGCAGGACGGTGATCCGGACCCGGGTCCACGCCCTGCCCAGCCCGACCTCCCCACGGCCCACACCCTGCTTCACAGGCCCTGGAAGGCCCCACCGAGCTTCATAGTACAGGTGGTGGAAGCATGTGTTAGGCTGACCCAAATGGAATTGCTGACTTTTCCTGCTTTTGACCTGCAAAAGGCCACTTGAGAGTGGTTCAGGCTAAGAGGACACGTCAACACATCTGTGTAATCTTTCTCTTTCTTTTTTTTTTTTTTTGCGGTACGCGGGCCTCTCACTGCTGGGGCCTCTCCCGTTGCGGAGCACAGGCTCCGGACGCGCAGCCTCAGCGGCCACGGCTCACGGGTCCAGCCGCACCGCGGCATGTGGGATCCTCCCGGACCGGGGCACGAACCCGTGTCCCCTGCATCGGCAGGCGGACTCTCAACCGCTGCGCCACCAGGGAAGCCCATGTGTAATATTTCTTGATTGACTGACTGCAAACCCTCACTGCAGTAGTTTGTGAAATGCTTTTCTGGAATAGTCCGGCGTTAGAAATCTGACAGCTCTTGGCCCTGGGACTGGACCACAGGGCCCAGTGGTTTAATGAGGGTTTCCCATAAGAACGAGATCCCTGGGCTTGGCTCTGGGGAGGAGATGGAGTGACCTGGGGGAAGGTGGAGGTCACCTGTGCCCCCCTGGGTGGGCTGAGTGCTGTGGCCCCCCTGACTTGCAGCTCCAGCGTCTTTCAATGCTCCAGCCCCAAAGTCACAGAGAGGACCCTGTAACCTGATAAGCATGTGTCTCTTTCCACCCGCCCCCAGGCCATGAGCACCTGCTGTCATGGCCATTTTCTGGAAAACAGCTCTGACCCTGCTCCAAAGCCTTCTGTGTCTTCCCATGGCCGACCAGAGAAGTCCAGATTCCCCCCATATTCCAGCCGCTCCCCAAGGCAGTTTCCGCAAGTGATGAAGCCAAGATCCGGAGGAGGAAAGGATATATTTTGTTCAAGAGGGTCCCACGGGTGGCGAGAAGTTCCCCTGCCTGCCTCCACTTCCGCTCTCCAGTTCCCACTCTACTCTGGCTGCCGCAGGGAGCAGAGGCCAGCTCTCACCCCGTCCATCTTCCCTGCTAAATGCTTCAGTGGCTCTCTGTGGCCAAGAGAAAAAACGCCAGTGTCCTTAACACAACCTCGAGGGTCCTTCACCGCCTGACCCGGCCCAGCCCTCCAGCTCATGGCTGCTGATGGTCCCTGGGCAGAGCCAGACCCACGGACCCTCCGGCGCGTTGCCCTCTGGGTCCTTGCGTGTGATGACCACGGCCAGCGCCTTACTGTGTGCCAGCCGCTGCTCTGAGTGTTTTCTTCCCTTATATATACAGAGTTAATTTCTTAACATTGAAGTATAGTTAATTTACGTTATGTTAGTTTCAAGTGTACCGCAGAGTGATTCAGTTATACTTGCGTGTATGTGTATGTATATACATACACACACATTGCCTTTTTCAGATTCTTTTCCCGCATAGGTTATTACAAGATACTGAGTAGAGTTCCCTGTGCTCTACAGTAGGTCCGTGTTGCTTACCTATTTATTTTGTAGATAGTATGTACGCTCTGAGTGTTTTAATGAAAAAACTCATCTATTCCTCCCAGCAGCCCTAAGAAAAACTTATTCTCATTCCTGCCGTTTCACAGATGAGAAAACTGACGTCCAGAGCTGGGGGAACTTGCCAAGACCACGCAGACGCCTCGAGCTGCAGTGCGCACCCATCCCGAGCTAGTTCTGCCTGGAAAACCCTGCTGGTCCTTCAACCACCCACCTGCCGCGTCCCCGACACAGATGTCGCTTCCTTTCAGAACTTGCCTCCCTAGCTGGATGCCCTGAGCTCCCACGGTCTCCAGCGGCTGTTGTGCTGTGTTTCCCCCATCAGACGGCATTTCCTGGAGGGCAGCCAGCACAGGACAGAGGACCCGTCAAGGTTTGTTGAACGATGAATGCGGGAACGGATGAATGACACCGTTGGCAGCAGTTGAGGTTACTAGCGGGAGGGCAGGTCAGGCGAGGACGAGCCCAGCGCCCGGGGGGATACCAGCTCCTCCCGTCCCTCTGCTCTTGGATTGTTCCAGAAAGACAGGAGAGCACTAGCTTTGGAGCCACAGACTGGGGGCGATTCCCAGCCCCATCGCTGCCAAGTCCCATGGATGGGGGCTGACAGAGGGGTGGACCCTCCAGGCGAGAGGGTGAGGAAGACCTTCCCAAACTGCAGGCATTTCGGGCCACTGGCCCGACTGTTGACTAATACAGATTTCCTTTCATAGGAAACGTTACCACCAAGAGTAAAAAGCCAGTGTCTCTTGCCATAAATAGAAGGTAAACAGAAAAACAAAGACAACGAAACAGCCAGCTCTAGCTAGATCCTGTTTTCAGGCTGTTCTTTCTTTGTCAAAAAGAGAGGTCGGGGGCTTCCCTGGTGGCACAGTGGTTGAGAGTCCGCCTGCTAATGCAGGGGACACGGGTTCGAGCCCTGGTCCGGGAGGATCCCACATGCCGCGGAGCGGCTGGGCCCGCGAGCCACAACTACTGAGCCTCCGCGTCCGGAGCCTGTGCTCCGCAACGGGAGAGGCCGCGACAGTGAGAGGCCCGCGCAGCGCGATGAAGAGCGGCCCCCGCTCTCCGCAACTGGAGAAAGCCCTCGCACAGCAACGAAGACCCAACACAGCCAAAAATACATAAATTAATTAATTAACTCCTACCCCCAACATCTTCTTAAAAATAAAAAAGTATCCACTATTTGCATCCCATTAAAAAAAAAAAGAGAGGTTGGCTAAGGGGAGTTAGAGAGTCACCAGGTCAGTCCAGGCCTGCAAAGGCCAGCAGAGGCCCTCGCTGGCCTGTGAAACCACGTCCACCCCCTGCCCACCTCGGGCCACTCTCCTTGGGGGCACGGAGGGGCTGGGGGAACTTCTGGGACCTGCAGAGACGCCTGTCACCCCACAGGCACAGCGGAGCCCCTCCCTCTCAGCTCCAGGCCCTCCTGGGGAGAGGCGGGCCCGCGGCTGCCCACTGTCCCCTCATGGCCTCACGCCCGGACAGACAACGTCCTTGTGCCAGCAGGGCGTTCCCTCCAGCTGCGCACCTCGGCGTGCCGCCCTGAGCCCCGAGGCATCCTCCCCCTGACGCCTTCTTCCTGCTGGAGCCCGGCGGCCAACACGATCTGGCGAGGGCCAGATGTTCCCCTCTACTCCTTCCAGGCCTGGCGGTTCCCGCCCAGCTCCGGGCCTCCGACGGACGGAGCCTCCCTTGGTTCTGCGCTGCAAAGAGGGGGGTTCTCAGAAGCTGCCTAATCTGGGTTCCACCCCGCAGGGCCGTGGCTTTGCGGTGTGACGCTTCACAACTGCCCCTGCCCCCCGGCCTCCATCTCAGTCCTCTGTTCATTCACCAGTAAACACTGATGGGCCCCGGGGTCCCATGAAGATGAAAAGAGATAACGGTACTTTTAAACACGGGGAGCTCCTGCCTCCGTTTAGTATTCAAGGGGATTTTAGGTGGCACTCGGATGAACAGGGGCGTGTGTGTGTGTGTGTGTGTGTGTGTTTTAAACAGTTAAGTATTTAGTATAATGTGTACTAAAGACAATTAATGAACCATTTTAGTTTTATGTTTATGACAGTGATAAAACTTCCTTTTAAATTAAGTAAAAAGAGTGAGATGATTTAAGGAAAAATAGTAACTAAAGGATAACAAGATGGGTGCTCTGCAGGTATGGTAAAAGATGACACAGCTCCTAGGAGAGCGTCTGAAATTTGGCAAATGCTTGGTCAGCAGCACATCATAAGCTGTGGGCACTGTCGGAGCCAGAAAGCTCTTGCCCTGTCTCTCAGTCACTCGTTCTATCCCCCGCACAGCAGAGGACCCCACCGCTAACATACGGACACCCTCTTTTTATAACGGATATTTTGGAATATTCCTGTGCTATCCCTAAATGAGCTAATAGACCCTGTCTTTACGTATACTTGGAAAAAATTAATGTGATGCCTTGTGATTTAAAGGAGAGAGGAAGGAATTTTACAACATACATTTCAATAAGTAAATGCTCAGATATAAAGAAAATTTCAGATGCTTAAAACTATTTATAATGGCTAAGTTTGAATTTGAGAGAGGTAAGGTAATGTTCAGTGGAATGTTGTTGACACTCTTTCCCTATTCTTGACGTTTTGAAATAAGGACTAGGAAAAGACATTCAGATAGATGGATGGAGGGGCAGATGGACAGACAGACAGACAGACAGATATGCAGACTCCCTGGGACGCAGAGCAATGAACGCCAGTGGACACAGGAACTCCTTACCAGCCGGTTAAGCTTCACACATGTCGCTATCATCTGTGATGTGGTTGTGCAATGATGAGCCATCCTTGGAGAATTCCAAACAAATAAACGTATAACCTTCCCTCAACTCTCACACAGCATTGCATTCTTGCAAAATTCTTTGTATATTAAACCTGTGCAAAAAAACTGTGTTTGTATGGAAAGCAGACTTAGGACCTAGGCTCAGATCACTGCAGTGAAAGCCAGTTTTTCGCAGAACGAACACAGAGCAGGGCATTTGGAAGTCATGTGGGGTACAAGCCAATCCTGATGGGTTGTACAGGGCCTACCTGGAGGCCTGTATCCCTGGAATCCACCCCCAAGTGCTGGCAGCACCATCCTCCTAGTCACTGAAACAAACAGTCCCTCCCCACAAATTTCCAGAATGTCTCTGGGGGAGATATTGCTCCCATGGAGACACCTTGTCCTCACCACATTCACAGGCTGCAGGAATTAGCGTGTGGGATCTCCGGGGTCATTCCTAGAAATTCTGCCCACCCGCACGGTAGCCATGGTGCTGCCACAGCAAGACAGACACTTCACTGGAAAGAAGGGAGAAGTGAGTTGTTCGAGGCTGTACCCAAGCCAGTGGTTCCTGGTTGCAACAACAGAAACCATCATTGAAGCAGGAAGGGAGTTGGTGGGCAGGATACCCAGGCGCTAACAGAGTCGATCGGCAGCTTGGAGGGCAAGGCTTGGGCAGAAAGCAAGGGAGGGCAGACCCAGCCGGTGCAGGAGCAGAATTTCTAGGAATGACCCCCAAGATCCCACATCCTAATTCCTGCAGCCTGTGAATGTGCTGAGGTATCACTCCTGGGATGGTGTTATGTTATATGGGACAGCTGACCTTAAGCTGTGTCACCTCGTCACACGTGTCCCTTTAAAAGCAGAGAACTTTCTTGGCTGGTGCAGAAGAGGAAGTTAGTGAAGTGTGAGAAGGACTTGGGTCGCTGCTGGCTGGAGGATGAACAGGGACACAGGAGATGGCGTGTAGAGAGCGACCCCTGCTGACAGTCAGCAAGGGATGGGGATCTCAGTCCTACAACCATAAGGATCTGAATTCTGTCAACCCCTGGGTGAGCTTGGAAACAGATTCTTCCCCTCAGCCCAAGGTCAACAGCACCTTAATTTCAGCCTTGTGGGAGCCTAGGCAGAGAACCCGGGCGAGGCTGCCTGGACTTCTGGCCTGCGGAATGTGAGATCATAAGTGGGTGTTGTTTTGAGTGCCTACGTTTGTGGTAATTTGTTAAGGTTGCATAGGAACCAAATACAACAACCCAAACAATCACACCCCATCTGTCTTGTTGGCACAACCTCAATTATTCCGTCAGGCACTGAGTGGCCAAGTGCTTCCAGACAGGAGATCTGACTGGTTTAAGCTGATCATGATTATTCCTTCCTTTTGCCAAGGATTGGTTTAGGAACAGGCATGTGATGTGATCCTGGCCAATGAGAGATGAGGGGAGGTCTTCCAGGAGGGTCTCTGGGAACAGAGAAGTTGAAGAAGGAAGTTATTTTTCTGTCTCTGGATGTGGCAGTGATGCCTGGGCCATGGCAGCTATCTTGTGACCATGAGGGGCCTTTGCTGATAGGCCAAGATGACAGGCTAAGAGTCAAAAGATGGAGAATTGGGTCCTTGCAAACATCACTGAGCTGCTGTCCCCTGGACTTCTCATGCAGGATTATCAATGTCCCTGTGGTTTAAGCCATTGTGAGTTGAGTTTTCTTTTACTTGCAGCCTAAAGCACTGTCATTGATAAACACTTCACAGCACTGCTTGGGGGTTAAATGAGGTTGTGTACGTGAAGTCGTTAGTGCAGTGCATCAAAACCACAGGTGCACAGAAACGCTGGCCTCTGTTCCCTCCTGCCTCAACCCCTGGTTGAGTCAGGGTTCAACCAGAGAAGTGGGGCCAGTAGGGGATGCCCATCTACATCCATGTCTATAGCTACAATGCTGTCTCAAGAGCTTTGTGACCAGGAAGTGGCCTCTGTGCTTGGGGGCCAGCTCAGAGAGTCTGAAATCCAGAGGCAGGGGAGCGCACATGCGGACTAGACCCTTGAGCACAGCAGAAACTGTGTCCACAGGCGGAACCTCTTGGTTTCAGGGAAGCCCTCAGCCTTGCTGTAAGGTCTATCGAATGATTAAATGGGGCTCACCCAGATTAACCAGGATCATGTCCCTTACTCAGAATCAATTGGTTAAAGACTTTAATTCATATGCAAAATGCCTCAAGGCAACCGTAGGTTAGTGCTTGAATGACTCACGGCTCACGGGTCCAGCCGCTCCGCGGCATGTGGGATCCTCCCGGACCGGGGCACGAACCCGTGTCCCCTGCATCGGCAGGCGGACTCTCAACCACTGCGCCACCAGGGAAGCCCATGTGTAATATTTCTTGATTGACTGACTGCAAACCCTCACTGCAGTAGTTTGTGAAAGGCTTTGCTGGAATAGTCCAGCGTTAGAAATCTGACAGCTCTTGGCCCTGGGACTGGACCACAGGGCCCAGTGGTTTAATGAGGGTTTCCCATAAGAACGAGATCCCTGGGCTTGGCTCTGGGGAGGAGATGGAGTGACCTGGGGGCAGGTGGAGGTCACCTGTGCCCCACTGGGTGGGCTGAGTGCTGTGGCCCCCCTGACTTGCAGCTCCAGCGTCTTTCAATGCTCCAGCCCCAAAGTCACAGAGAGGACCCTGTAACCTGATAAGCATGTGTCTCTTTCCACCCGCCCCCAGGCCATGAGCACCTGCTGTCATGGCCATTTTCTGGAAAACAGCTCTGACCCTGCTCCAAAGCCTTCTGTGTCTTCCCATGGCCGACCAGAGAAGTCCAGATTCCCCCCATATTCCAGCCGCTCCCCAAGGCAGTTTCCACAAGTGATGAAGCCAAGATCCGGAGGAGGAAAGGATATATTTTGTTCAAGAGGGTCCCACGGGTGGCGAGAAGTTCCCCTGCCTGCCTCCACTTCCGCTCTCCAGTTCCCACTCTACTCTGGCTGCCGCAGGGAGCAGAGGCCAGCTCTCACCCCGTCCATCTTCCCTGCTAAATGCTTCAGTGGCTCTCTGTGGCCAAGAGAAAAAACGCCAGTGTCCTTAACACAACCTCGAGGGTCCTTCACCGCCTGACCCGGCCCAGCCCTCCAGCTCATGGCTGCTGATGGTCCCTGGGCAGAGCCAGACCCACGGACCCTCCGGCGCGTTGCCCTCTGGGTCCTTGCGTGTGATGACCACGGCCAGCGCCTTACTGTGTGCCAGCCGCTGCTCTGAGTGTTTTCTTCCCTTATATATACAGAGTTAATTTCTTAACATTGAAGTATAGTTAATTTACGTTATGTTAGTTTCAAGTGTACCGCAGAGTGATTCAGTTATACTTGCGTGTATGTGTATGTATATACATACACACACATTGCCTTTTTCAGATTCTTTTCCCGCATAGGTTATTACAAGATACTGAGTAGAGTTCCCTGTGCTCTACAGTAGGTCCGTGTTGCTTACCTATTTATTTTGTAGATAGTATGTACGCTCTGAGTGTTTTAATGAAAAAACTCATCTATTCCTCCCAGCAGCCCTAAGAAAAACTTATTCTCATTCCTGCCGTTTCACAGATGAGAAAACTGACGTCCAGAGCTGGGGGAACTTGCCAAGACCACGCAGACGCCTCGAGCTGCAGTGCGCACCCATCCCGAGCTAGTTCTGCCTGGAAAACCCTGCTGGTCCTTCAACCACCCACCTGCCGCGTCCCCGACACAGATGTCGCTTCCTTTCAGAACTTGCCTCCCTAGCTGGATGCCCTGAGCTCCCACGGTCTCCAGCGGCTGTTGTGCTGTGTTTCCCCCATCAGACGGCATTTCCTGGAGGGCAGCCAGCACAGGACAGAGGACCCGTCAAGGTTTGTTGAACGATGAATGCGGGAACGGATGAATGACACCGTTGGCAGCAGTTGAGGTTACTAGCGGGAGGGCAGGTCAGGCGAGGACGAGCCCAGCGCCCGGGGGGATACCAGCTCCTCCCGTCCCTCTGCTCTTGGATTGTTCCAGAAAGACAGGAGAGCACTAGCTTTGGAGCCACAGACTGGGGGCGATTCCCAGCCCCATCGCTGCCAAGTCCCATGGATGGGGGCTGACAGAGGGGTGGACCCTCCAGGCGAGAGGGTGAGGAAGACCTTCCCAAACTGCAGGCATTTCGGGCCACTGGCCCGACTGTTGACTAATACAGATTTCCTTTCATAGGAAACGTTACCACCAAGAGTAAAAAGCCAGTGTCTCTTGCCATAAATAGAAGGTAAACAGAAAAACAAAGACAACGAAACAGCCAGCTCTAGCTAGATCCTGTTTTCAGGCTGTTCTTTCTTTGTCAAAAAGAGAGGTCGGGGGCTTCCCTGGTGGCACAGTGGTTGAGAGTCCGCCTGCTAATGCAGGGGACACGGGTTCGAGCCCTGGTCCGGGAGGATCCCACATGCCGCGGAGCGGCTGGGCCCGCGAGCCACAACTACTGAGCCTCCGCGTCCGGAGCCTGTGCTCCGCAACGGGAGAGGCCGCGACAGTGAGAGGCCCGCGCAGCGCGATGAAGAGCGGCCCCCGCTCTCCGCAACTGGAGAAAGCCCTCGCACAGCAACGAAGACCCAACACAGCCAAAAATACATAAATTAATTAATTAACTCCTACCCCCAACATCTTCTTAAAAATAAAAAAGTATCCACTATTTGCATCCCATTAAAAAAAAAAAGAGAGGTTGGCTAAGGGGAGTTAGAGAGTCACCAGGTCAGTCCAGGCCTGCAAAGGCCAGCAGAGGCCCTCGCTGGCCTGTGAAACCACGTCCACCCCCTGCCCACCTCGGGCCACTCTCCTTGGGGGCACGGAGGGGCTGGGGGAACTTCTGGGACCTGCAGAGACGCCTGTCACCCCACAGGCACAGCGGAGCCCCTCCCTCTCAGCTCCAGGCCCTCCTGGGGAGAGGCGGGCCCGCGGCTGCCCACTGTCCCCTCATGGCCTCACGCCCGGACAGACAACGTCCTTGTGCCAGCAGGGCGTTCCCTCCAGCTGCGCACCTCGGCGTGCCGCCCTGAGCCCCGAGGCATCCTCCCCCTGACGCCTTCTTCCTGCTGGAGCCCGGCGGCCAACACGATCTGGCGAGGGCCAGATGTTCCCCTCTACTCCTTCCAGGCCTGGCGGTTCCCGCCCAGCTCCGGGCCTCCGACGGACGGAGCCTCCCTTGGTTCTGCGCTGCAAAGAGGGGGGTTCTCAGAAGCTGCCTAATCTGGGTTCCACCCCGCAGGGCCGTGGCTTTGCGGTGTGACGCTTCACAACTGCCCCTGCCCCCCGGCCTCCATCTCAGTCCTCTGTTCATTCACCAGTAAACACTGATGGGCCCCGGGGTCCCATGAAGATGAAAAGAGATAACGGTACTTTTAAACACGGGGAGCTCCTGCCTCCGTTTAGTATTCAAGGGGATTTTAGGTGGCACTCGGATGAACAGGGGCGTGTGTGTGTGTGTGTGTGTGTGTGTTTTAAACAGTTAAGTATTTAGTATAATGTGTACTAAAGACAATTAATGAACCATTTTAGTTTTATGTTTATGACAGTGATAAAACTTCCTTTTAAATTAAGTAAAAAGAGTGAGATGATTTAAGGAAAAATAGTAACTAAAGGATAACAAGATGGGTGCTCTGCAGGTATGGTAAAAGATGACACAGCTCCTAGGAGAGCGTCTGAAATTTGGCAAATGCTTGGTCAGCAGCACATCATAAGCTGTGGGCACTGTCGGAGCCAGAAAGCTCTTGCCCTGTCTCTCAGTCACTCGTTCTATCCCCCGCACAGCAGAGGACCCCACCGCTAACATACGGACACCCTCTTTTTATAACGGATATTTTGGAATATTCCTGTGCTATCCCTAAATGAGCTAATAGACCCTGTCTTTACGTATACTTGGAAAAAATTAATGTGATGCCTTGTGATTTAAAGGAGAGAGGAAGGAATTTTACAACATACATTTCAATAAGTAAATGCTCAGATATAAAGAAAATTTCAGATGCTTAAAACTATTTATAATGGCTAAGTTTGAATTTGAGAGAGGTAAGGTAATGTTCAGTGGAATGTTGTTGACACTCTTTCCCTATTCTTGACGTTTTGAAATAAGGACTAGGAAAAGACATTCAGATAGATGGATGGAGGGGCAGATGGACAGACAGACAGACAGACAGATATGCAGACTCCCTGGGACGCAGAGCAATGAACGCCAGTGGACACAGGAACTCCTTACCAGCCGGTTAAGCTTCACACATGTCGCTATCATCTGTGATGTGGTTGTGCAATGATGAGCCATCCTTGGAGAATTCCAAACAAATAAACGTATAACCTTCCCTCAACTCTCACACAGCATTGCATTCTTGCAAAATTCTTTGTATATTAAACCTGTGCAAAAAAACTGTGTTTGTATGGAAAGCAGACTTAGGACCTAGGCTCAGATCACTGCAGTGAAAGCCAGTTTTTCGCAGAACGAACACAGAGCAGGGCATTTGGAAGTCATGTGGGGTACAAGCCAATCCTGATGGGTTGTACAGGGCCTACCTGGAGGCCTGTATCCCTGGAATCCACCCCCAAGTGCTGGCAGCACCATCCTCCTAGTCACTGAAACAAACAGTCCCTCCCCACAAATTTCCAGAATGTCTCTGGGGGAGATATTGCTCCCATGGAGACACCTTGTCCTCACCACATTCACAGGCTGCAGGAATTAGCGTGTGGGATCTCCGGGGTCATTCCTAGAAATTCTGCCCACCCGCACGGTAGCCATGGTGCTGCCACAGCAAGACAGACACTTCACTGGAAAGAAGGGAGAAGTGAGTTGTTCGAGGCTGTACCCAAGCCAGTGGTTCCTGGTTGCAACAACAGAAACCATCATTGAAGCAGGAAGGGAGTTGGTGGGCAGGATACCCAGGCGCTAACAGAGTCGATCGGCAGCTTGGAGGGCAAGGCTTGGGCAGAAAGCAAGGGAGGGCAGACCCAGCCGGTGCAGGAGCAGAATTTCTAGGAATGACCCCCAAGATCCCACATCCTAATTCCTGCAGCCTGTGAATGTGCTGAGGTATCACTCCTGGGATGGTGTTATGTTATATGGGACAGCTGACCTTAAGCTGTGTCACCTCGTCACACGTGTCCCTTTAAAAGCAGAGAACTTTCTTGGCTGGTGCAGAAGAGGAAGTTAGTGAAGTGTGAGAAGGACTTGGGTCGCTGCTGGCTGGAGGATGAACAGGGACACAGGAGATGGCGTGTAGAGAGCGACCCCTGCTGACAGTCAGCAAGGGATGGGGATCTCAGTCCTACAACCATAAGGATCTGAATTCTGTCAACCCCTGGGTGAGCTTGGAAACAGATTCTTCCCCTCAGCCCAAGGTCAACAGCACCTTAATTTCAGCCTTGTGGGAGCCTAGGCAGAGAACCCGGGCGAGGCTGCCTGGACTTCTGGCCTGCGGAATGTGAGATCATAAGTGGGTGTTGTTTTGAGTGCCTACGTTTGTGGTAATTTGTTAAGGTTGCATAGGAACCAAATACAACAACCCAAACAATCACACCCCATCTGTCTTGTTGGCACAACCTCAATTATTCCGTCAGGCACTGAGTGGCCAAGTGCTTCCAGACAGGAGATCTGACTGGTTTAAGCTGATCATGATTATTCCTTCCTTTTGCCAAGGATTGGTTTAGGAACAGGCATGTGATGTGATCCTGGCCAATGAGAGATGAGGGGAGGTCTTCCAGGAGGGTCTCTGGGAACAGAGAAGTTGAAGAAGGAAGTTATTTTTCTGTCTCTGGATGTGGCAGTGATGCCTGGGCCATGGCAGCTATCTTGTGACCATGAGGGGCCTTTGCTGATAGGCCAAGATGACAGGCTAAGAGTCAAAAGATGGAGAATTGGGTCCTTGCAAACATCACTGAGCTGCTGTCCCCTGGACTTCTCATGCAGGATTATCAATGTCCCTGTGGTTTAAGCCATTGTGAGTTGAGTTTTCTTTTACTTGCAGCCTAAAGCACTGTCATTGATAAACACTTCACAGCACTGCTTGGGGGTTAAATGAGGTTGTGTACGTGAAGTCGTTAGTGCAGTGCATCAAAACCACAGGTGCACAGAAACGCTGGCCTCTGTTCCCTCCTGCCTCAACCCCTGGTTGAGTCAGGGTTCAACCAGAGAAGTGGGGCCAGTAGGGGATGCCCATCTACATCCATGTCTATAGCTACAATGCTGTCTCAAGAGCTTTGTGACCAGGAAGTGGCCTCTGTGCTTGGGGGCCAGCTCAGAGAGTCTGAAATCCAGAGGCAGGGGAGCGCACATGCGGACTAGACCCTTGAGCACAGCAGAAACTGTGTCCACAGGCGGAACCTCTTGGTTTCAGGGAAGCCCTCAGCCTTGCTGTAAGGTCTATCGAATGATTAAATGGGGCTCACCCAGATTAACCAGGATCATGTCCCTTACTCAGAATCAATTGGTTAAAGACTTTAATTCATATGCAAAATGCCTCAAGGCAACCGTAGGTTAGTGCTTGAATGACTTGGGCTGGAACCAAGTAACTCAGCAAGGTGACCCAGCCAGAGACCATCACACCCCTGGATCCAGCTTTTTCTGAAATGGATAGAAAACGTTACTCTCATTTGCTTCCCTCTCTGCATTCAACCCTCTGACACCCAGTGGCCCCCGAGCTTTGGGAAGCTCCAGGGCAGACAGGACATGCAGGGCCTGTCCAGGGCTGGCCAGGAGTGGGGTCGCCAGGCAGCCAGAGGTCCTGGAGGCTCGCACACAGGCTGCCTTTGCTATGTGGCGTTTCCTGAGTGAAGGCTCGCAGGAAACAGAGACGGGTGTGTGAAAACTAAAGAACAACAGTAGGAAGAAGAGCTTGAGGGGGGGCCTTGGAGGAAGAGCCGAAAATAAATCCTGAAGAGGGGAGTGTGCAGACAGGCCTCGGGGCCTGGGAAGCCTTTGTGACTCTTCCTCGTTTCTGGTCCCTCCCTGAACGCGGGGCATCGCCTCTACTGGGGGCTCGGTGCCAGGGGGTGTCTGAACAGGCCCCCAACAGTCCGAGCTGCTCATTTGGCTCTGCAGTTCATCCCACAGATGAATTGTGTGCTGGAGACACTGTGCTTACCAGAACGGCCCGACCTCCTGGAGCCTCCCTTCCCCTGGGCGACACGGACCCCGGTGAAGTCACAACAAAAATAAATGGAGGATGGAAAGGCCAGGGGCTGTGAGAGATGACAGGGGAGCAGGCTGGCAGGGCCGAGGCCTCTGACGATGTCGTGGGATGTAGCCAAGACAGCTGGGTGGATGTGAATTAGGAGCTGGCTGGGAGCAGTCAGGGGGCCCTGTGCCCAAAGTGGACCAGGGAGGGGTTTGGGGTTCAAGGAGCAGAGAGGCCAGCGTGGCTGGAGGGGTACACAGCGGGCAGAGTGGAGGAAGCTGGGGCCGGAGCGGGGGCCCCATCTCTCAGGGCCACGGTCACGGCAAGGAGGCCCTCGGCCCAGGTATCTCAGGATGTGACTGTGTTACTGTATTTGGAGACAGGGCCTTTAAAGAGGTGATGAAGTAAAAATGAGGTCCTAGGGTGGCCCTCATCCAATGTGACTGGTCTCCTTGTAAGGAGAGGAGGTTAGGACCCAGACATGCACGGAGGAAAGACTCTGTGTGAGGACGCAGGGAAGAGACGGCCGTCTCCAGGCCAAGGAGAGAGGCCTCAGGGGAAACCAGTGCTGCCCGCACCTTGATCTTGGACTTCCGGCCTCCAGAACTGTGAGACGGTGCACGTCTGTGGTTGATGCCGCCCAGACCACGGTATTTGTCACGCAGCCCGAGCTGACTAATACACTGCCACTAACACACTGTAGCAAAGCAGCCACCTCCACCGCGCCCTCCCCTTATTCACCCCGTGTACTGTCACCTATTGGTCAGTGGTCTCCCCCCAGGACGTCAGCCCCATGAGGGCAGGGACTTTGCCTCGTTCATGGCTGTTTCCCTTGGACCCAGGGCAGCACGGCACTCTGGGCATGTGACAAAGCGTGGTTGGATAAAGAACAGTCAGTGGTTAATTCTGACAGAAAATCGGGAAGAGACCCCCACGGAGAATCTCTGTCCCCTCCCCGCGTCAGGGTCTGTGATGTCGGTGGCTCCAGCCTTCTCTAAGTCACCTCTGTCCTCTCAGGAGGATTCAGGGCAGGTGATGGGAGCCTCAGGCGTTTCCCATGGTCCGTGCACCTGCCCGGTCAGGAGGAAACGCCTGCCTTCCTGGGCCAGGCCCTCTGCTCAGCAATGGCCGCAGGGGCAGAAAGGAGGGGCATTGGGCACCATTGCTGCCCACAGGAGCTCCCAGTCGAGAGGGACTGCTGTTCTTTGCAGAAGCCACCTCCCCGTCAATCCATCCGTGAGACCCAGGTCCGGTGAACCAGAGTGGCAGTGATTGGTCCAGAGTAGTCACGTGACACCCCGCCAACCTAGCCAGTCAGCATATTCCAACATCCCTGGTACCGCTGATTGGTTCAGGGATGGGCGTGACCCATGTCAGGATGATCAAGAGTTAATCTAGGGATTTTCTTGGAACTCCTGGGAAAGAAATGCTCATTCTATTGGGTTACCCCAGTAGAAGGACTGGTGCTAATCCTGGGCTCAGAGGCCCAAACATCCACTTTTTCATCTTCCCTTTGCTTGGTGCCACAGTGCCGCCTTCACTCGTCTTGGAGTCTCACTTCTAAGAGGAAGGTCACGAGGTGGAGTTTGTTGTTTTTGTCTCATGGCATCCTCCTTCTGTCTCCTGATAACAGCACCCACTCTGCTTTCAGGAACTGTCCCGCCCCCTACCTAGCATCCACCTCTCCCAGACCACGGGGTTGAGTGTGCGTCCTAGTCCTGGCTGGCTGGCGTATCCTAGCGCCCTGGCCACGGTGATGGCCTAGATGTGGCCTGTCACCTAGGCTGGGCTGGGCAGCGTTCTTCCCTGAGACTTTATCTGCACGTGCTGGGAAGCAGTATGCAGGTCACTGAATTTGGAAAGTTAAGGATCTGGGGTCACCGCAGCCTGTCCCCTCCCGTGTGGAGCAGGAGTGCGTGAAACCAAGCAGGGACAAGCAGAGATTCGGGATGGAGGGACAGTGCTGGTGGCACGGGATTTAAAGTCTGCTCCCTGCAGGTAAGCGCCAACTGATGGCAGTGCAATTGGTGGACTACTTACTATGTGCCGGGCACAAGTCGGAGTGCTTTTTACACGTTCTCTCATTTAAGTCTTACCGGTGACGTAGGCACTAAAATTAACCTCACTTTCCAGACGAGCAAACGGAGGCAAAACCAGGTAGAGTCAGAGCCTCTCAAGAAGTGTCAAGGCACCAAAGAAGATGGACAAAGCAGGCAGTGGCCAAAGGCGACTGACTGGTCTGGCCCTTCAGGCCACCCCGGGTCCTGTGCGGCTGCCCCTGACCTGGGAAACCGATATCGTGGTCCTCTTGTCACCTGTGTGCCTGAGGCCACCCACCTGGCTTGGAACTGGGAGAGCAGGGCTCGCGAACGGAGGGTCTCAGAGCATCCCCAGCTAACCTCGAAGGCACAGAGCCGAGGCCTGTTCCCGAGCCCCGAGGGAAGCAGCACGAGAGCCCAGGACTCTTGGGCCCTTGAGGACGGAGTCCGGCCTGGCCTCTGCCCTGACTGCCTGGGTGACCTTGGCCGGATCACCTCAGAGAGGGACTCTATCCATCGAACAACTCAACAGGTGGTCCCCGGCTCCTTCCCCGTCACTGCCTGCACTCATTCCCCGGCTCCGCTGCCCTCTGGGGCCCCGCCCTGGCACTTGTGGTATCTGGGCAGGCCTTGCTTTTCTGGATAGAAACGAACAGATGTCCCGTGCTTTTCTGCCTTTAACAGCGTTGTGGAGGCCACGTGTCTGAGGGACATCGCAAGACTCATCACAGGGCCGCCCCGGGCTTCTGGTCAGGAGCAGACAATGAAACCCAAACCCCAGTGTGTTCCAAGCACTGTTAGGTGAGTTCCTGCAACTTCCGGCTGAAGGGCATCCCTAACTGATGAACCCACCGCTGGAGGTGTCTCCCCAGCTGCCCCTGGAAGGTCATCTTCACGCAGGTGTGGTGTGACCGCCCACGTGCCATACTGGCCGTAGTGGGTAACCTGTGGCCAGTGGAGCGAGAGGTGTCGGGGATGCAGCGAGAAATTGTAGGTGGGACTTGAGTTTAGGTCCAGGCGGTGTGGCTTCTTAGCAAACTGGCTGCAATTTCGGGGTGATGTAGCAGGGGGATAAAAGGTCCGGTAATCCCCCATCGAAGGCTTCCTGTAGGACCTGGACTCAGGAGGAACCACAGTCACCTGACACCCCCCTCCTCGGCCTGTACGCAGTGGGATCCTTTGCTGAACTGGGCTCCTGGGGGTCCGTGACTGTGAACGTGACCAGGTAAGTTTCTCGAGGCGCGGTGCTCAGTCCCCCGGAACCCCTGAGGTCCTGGCTCACCATCCAGCCTGCAGCGCATAACGTGCCCACGACACATCGGAGTGCCCTGTTAACGCGAGGGTGAAAGCCACTCGTGTTTGCTCTCCCCAAGCCAGCACGAGCTGAGGACACCAAGGCTGGCTCTGGGTGACCCCTTGCTGGCTCCTCCACCCAGAGGTAGGTCCCAGCGGTCAACCCGGCTGCTGCCTGTGGCTCTAATGCCTGTTTCACCCTGCAGATCCTAAGGTGGTGTCCTCGAGGAAGGCTCGGACCTAGAACGGAGAATGGCAGGTTGAGGCTCTGCCCAGCTCCAGGTAAGGCCTCCAGGTGTGGGGCTGGTGGTCCATCCCTTCTCAGGTGCTGGACCCAGAAACGGTCTCCTCACCAGCCTCCTTGCCTCTCACCTCCCCTCCTGACCATTTGTCCTTCACAGGCAGCCTGAAGGGTCGCTCTGAAGCTCAAAGTGATCACTTCACTTCTGTTTCAAGCCCTTCTCTGTCTCCCTCGTTCTCTGGGGTGAAGGCCTCGTGCCTCAGCCTGGTGCTCAGGGCCCTTCGCCATCCTCGCCTGCCCTTCCAGCTTCCTTTCCTGCCACTTTCCACCTCAAACCCGCCAGCCGCAATACGTCTCCCTGTTCCCAAGAGGCACCAAGGCCTTCACACCTCCAAGCCTTTGCACTCACGGCAACCTGAATCTGCGATACCTCAGAAAACTCCTACTCGTCCTTCAACACCCAGCTCAGATGACGGCGTTCCCCTAAGAGATGCCCTAGCCAGCGTCACTCACGCTGGAGTCAGGGTCCTGTGGTTGCCCACACTCTGCGATTCCGGTAGGACCCTGACACTCAGCTGACACTGTCCACTCCTTGTGGTGGTCTCCACACACAGAGGGCTCTCGGGGCCAGACTCTGTTCATATCAACAATACCAACCACCACTACCATTACTATTTATGGGGGGTACTGTGATAAGGGATAAATAAAATAATAATCTCCAGCATTCGTCAAGAGTTTTCTCAAGGCTAAGCGTTATTCTAGGTGCTTTGTACATATTAGCACTTGATCTTCAAATTCCCTATGAGGTGAATATAATAATCATTATTATTCTTGTCACCCTCATTTTACAGATGAGGAAAAGGAGGCTCATAGACGCAAGAATGACTGAGACATGGGCTTCCCTGGTGGCACAGTGGTTAAGAATCCACCTGCCAGGGCTTCCCTGGTGGCGCAGCGGTTGAGAGTCCGCCTGCCGATGAAGGGGACACGGGTTTGTGCCCCGGTCCGGGAGGATCCCACATGCCGCGGAGCGGCTGGGCCCGTGAGCCGTGGCCGCTGAGCTTGCGCGTCCGGAGCCTGTGCTCCGCAACGGGAGAGGCCGCAGCAGTGAGAGGCCCACGTACCGCAAAAAAAAAAAAGAATCCACCTGCCAACGCAGGGGACGCGGGCTTGAGCCCTGGTCCGGGAAGATCCCACATGCCGTGGAGCAGCTAAGCCCGTGCGCCACAACTACTGAGCCCACGTGCCACAACTACTGAAGCTCGCGTGCCTACAGCCCGTGCTTGGCAACAAGAAAAGCCACTGCAATGAGAAGCCCGCGCACCGCAACAAAGAGTAGCCCCCACTCGCTGCAACTAGAGAAAGCCCGCACGCAGCAACGAAGACCCAACGCAGCCAGAAACAGTAAATAAATAAATAAATTTATTTAAAAAAAAAAAAAAAAAAAAAAGACTGAGGCAGGTCAGGGCCCAGAGCTGCCCGCTCAGCCTGCACCTCCCTGCCCCCACGTCACTGAACACACACGTCCAGGGCAACGGGGCCCCACCCCACTTCCCAGATGAGGTAACTGAGGCACAGGGGGAGGGGCCAGCTCAAGGTCCCCCCGTAAAGATCTGGAAAAGCTGGGATTCAAGCCCGGGTTGGGCCGGGCCTCCCGAGCCTGGGCCTCCACCCACCGAGCCCCTCTCTGCCTCTCCACAGCCCCGGGTGGGCCTGCAGCAGGTGCTGGGCCAGCAGTGTCCCTTTGTAAGCCCGGGGTATTGTCCTCTGGACAAAGGCCTCAATTCCCAGTAGCGGCCACCCACACGCTCACTTCTAAGGATGATGGAATCCGCAGGCAGCCGCCCCCCAGCTCCAGATGGCGCCCCCCGCCCGTCTGCTTCCCTCCTGACGCGCTGACTCTGCGCCCACCCCCCATCAGGCCGGGCTGCACTGGGGCGGAAGAAAGGAGGTGGCCCTCCGAGGCCTCATCTTTGTGTGCACAGCGTGGTGGCCGGCCCGGTTAGCTGCCCTACGCCTCCCTCCCCCACCCCCGTCCACGCCGGCCTTTCCATCCTCCCAGGCAGCGACAACGAGGCCACAGAGGCGGCCCCTCCTCCTGCTCCAGCTGAGCTAGGTTTTCTGTGCTCTGGGCGTCGGAGCCCAGCCCCTGCCCAGCAGCGTCGGCCCCAGGCTGCTGTCCCGGTGTCCTAAAGGCCCAGCTTCTCCTCCGTGGCGCAGAGCAAGGGGCGGCAGGGCAGAGAAACGGCTGAGACACGGGGCTTCGGGAGAATCTAGTCACTGGGTAGAGGGCGGTTCCCCTCGAAGCAGGATCGGGCCACTGGACCACTCGGGGCTCGCCTGGCGCTGCACTCCTGCACGCCCATGCCCCTTCTGCCAAGACGTCTTTGAGGCTGCATCCATCCATAGGCTTGTCGGTCCGTTCGCTTGTTCATTCACCATCTTACTGGGAGGCTTGGTGCTGGGCCAGTCAACATCAAGACATCGTGCTTCCCTAGGAGGGCTCACGGGCTGGGCCAGGAGGCCGGTAATAAGGATCCTTTTGGCCCATCCTCCCAGCAGGTTCTGAAGCACTGAGACAGGCAGGGTTGGTGACGGTGCAGGGTGCCCCCTACTACCCCAAAACGCTCAGCAGCCTGGGAGAGCTGACTGTGAGACAAGCCTGTCCTGCGTTTAAGCAGGCTTCCCTTCGGGGCCTCCACTCAGAGATTCTCCGGTTGCCACAGGTGGGCTGTTCCCGAGACGAGAAAGGGGATTTGGGCTGTGAGTTCCCGAGAGGAGCAAAGGCAGGGGTGTGTGTTGTTTAACATGTCTGGGATACGTGCTCCCGTGATTCTCCTGGGAGGATCTCAGTCTCAGGGTTCGACAGGGTTGGCTGTGGGTTTGTATATGTTTGGTGGGTGAGTGACTAAAGTTTGGTCAATCAGAGCATCCAATCATCCTGGCCCCCTGATGGGTTCTGGGATGAACATGTTTCCAAGTTTGTCCATTGAGGCTCAGCCTGGCACTCCAGTGGGATAGCTCAGACAAGAGATGACCTTTCGAGATGTAAGTGCCCCAGAGGCTACCAGGGGAGAGAACTAGCCTGAGAGTGAAGCAGAGCTTCCATATCCTGGTGACATTGTTTGAGTACCTGGAGCCAGCCATGCCTGAAGCTGCACATGCTTAAACTTTACTGAGAGCCAGCTTTTTAAAGCAAGTCAGTTTGAGTCAGGCTTTCTGGCACTCATCTAAGAGACCTGGCTGATAGGAAGGAAAAGAAAACAGAGGAGAGAAAGGTGGAGAGGGTTTGGGTGTAGTTTGGGAGAAGTGACAGGGAAACACTCTAGACGGATGGGGGCGGAGGTTAAATGACACTGTATAAATCGTGATGTCAAGTATTCCATGTGAAACTATTTGCGTCACTGCAACGTAATCCGCGTCTTCCCCTCTGGATCATCTGTCAGGGTTACTATGCTCACAAACGTGCTGGGAGGAGGGACTGTCTTGTGGGATTTGGAGGAGCTGAGTCTCCCATCTGGGAGGAGGTGGACCCAGGAGACCAGCCGTGGGAAGCAGAAGCTGATGGGGTTGTGGTGGACTGGGCGGGCTGGGTGAGCCCAGGGTCTTTGCCCAGCTCCAGGAGGCTGCAGGTCACGTTGACATGTGGAATACTGGCATGTGATCCAGGACTCCCACGGTTCTGAAAGCAGCAGTTGCTCTCTTGGGGCCCCTCTGCACAAAGCATGTTTGTGTCCCAACGTGTGTGTTCATGGCCTGTTCCACTCGGGCCCAGGAGACCCTCAGAGGGCAGCGCGCATGCCTGTACCAGTTCTGTGTACCCAGGTATCCGCACAGGGCTTTGTCCATAGAAGGTGCTTAGAAAACGTGGAACGAATACATGAGTGTTTCCAATGGCTTAAATATTTACTGTCTGTTCTCGTAGGTTCCCGGTCAGGATGGCGGATTGAGGTGCTATGGGAGGCTCTCTTTCTATCTACAGACACACAGAAGTGCAGGAGAGAATATAACCATTTAAGATGATCCAGAGTCCAGGTCAAAAACAAAAAGGTAAGATGCCCAGCTTGTGTGGGGAGCAGGAGATAGAGCTGAATTGCCCCTGAGGGGTCAGGACTTGGGTTCTGAGGCCCAAGTGGGGAAGGGGCAGGAGACCCTGCATGCTGAGTGAAGACAAGGAGGCCCCTGCATGAAGCCCGGGGCCATCCAGGGCCGTCTCATCCACAGACAGAGGCCAGAAAAACCCTGCTGACTGACCTTGGGATGTTGTCCTAAGGTGTGGAGCTCAGCTGTGTAGTGAGAAACTTGGAGCTAGGAAACACATTTAGAAACCAGCCCAGAATCAGGCCCTGGTTGAGGCAGAGGGCGAGCTCCATGACCCTGGAGATCAGGGGGACCCTCCAGGATCCTGGCTTCTGCTAATCTAGGCTCGTGGGCAGCAACCACAGAGCACACTGGGAGCTCATCATCACGACGGGAAGAGCTGGGCGAGCTCGGGGTTACAGCAACCCCACAGAGACCTGACAGAAGGAGGTTTACCGGAGGAACAGGGAAAGGACTGGTCAGAACCCACAACAGAGGACTGAGTGGGAGGGAGAAGAAGATGCAGGTTTGAGAAAGAACTAAATAGAAGTCTGAGCAATGAGCAAGAGAGTTGCTGAGATTGCCCTTGAGGAGGTGGCAGAGAAGGGGAAGGAGGTGTGATTCGGAGTTGGGAAGCTCAGCTGAGTTCTGGATCCATCAAGCTGGGCTACGTGACTAGTGTTCTCAACTGTTCTATCCCCTCCCCTTTCCTTTCTCCAAAGAGGGAGAGCTCTGGGGGCAAGTCAGCCCACAAACCTGCAAGCTCTGACTACAGAAAACGGGGAGAGGAGGTTTGCTTCTGGGGCTGGGTGAGGTTTAGGGACAGGGAAACAAACGACAACCATCACCTAATCACCGTGTGAAGCTCACTCTCTGGTCCTTGGTTTCCTCATTCACTGGGCATCTCCTTTGGAGCCTCTGCAATATCTGCTCCCTTTTTCCTTCCTAAGAGAGCCTCAGGTTTGTGTGGGGTATGAATATCACCAGACTCTCTTGCAGGTAGGGGCAGCCACGTGACGCAGTTCTGGCCAAGTTGATGGAGGTACAAGTTCTGGCGGGAGAAGGTGGGGGAGCCTCTCCCTGAATACAAAGGCAAAGCTCACTAGAAGAAAATCCTTCCCACCCCCAATATCACTGGTCCTTCTTATGCCTGGACAGCAGACATGAGGCCTGGAGGTGCAGCAGCCATCTTGTAACCATGAGTCAGCCACGAAAAAGGTAAAGTGGAAAGACAGAAAGAACACAGGCTGTGGGGGCAGACAGACCTTCGTTTTCCACTTTCTGGCTGTGTGGCCTTGGGTACGTCACTTAACTTCTCGGAGCCTCACTTCCCACAACCTGTAAGATGGGGATAAAACCTCTCCCTTGAACAGTCCTTGTGAGGATTAAATACTGCGTTGACTATGGATCCACTTTTTCTCCTGTAAAGAGCTATCCCAATGTTTGGAGTTATTTTTACAATCATGCTGTGACAGTTACTTTAGAGCAAAAGAAAGAAGAGACCCTTTATTTCTCCTCTTGGAGAAAGTTGCAAGGCGGGATACGGGCCTCAAGCCAGCCAACGGGCCCTGCTCTTTGGCCGATCAGTTATGCAAACAGGAAGTGACTATCCAAACATTTGGAGCTGCACAAGGCTAGCCCAGAACCAGCCTCCTCTCTCCACCATGGTGCCTCCTCGTCTCCCCACTGGGAGCACCTCAAACGTCAAGGACATGGTCCCCCCGATGAGGAACTAGGTTCAAAGCCACCCCTTCTGGCTGCCCTGCCCACCAGTCTGGGCCAGACCGCCTGCCTTTCGGGCTGAAGTCGGACGGCGGCCCCTTGCCCGGCTCCCACGGTCTTCTGCCCTTCCCCTCTCCTTTTTTTTTTTTTTTTTTTTTTTGCGGTACGCGGGCCTCTCACTGCCGTGGCCTCTCCCGTTGCGGAG
>NC_041231.1:6624190-6628813 GCF_002837175.3 Physeter macrocephalus
ACACTTTTTTTTTTTTTTTTTTTTTTTTGCGGTACGCGGGCCTCTCACTGTTGTGGCCTCTCCCGTTGCGGAGCACAGGCTCCGGACGCGCAGGCTCAGTGGCCATGGCTCACGGGCCCAGCCGCCCCGCGGCATGTGGGACCCTCCCGGACCGGGGCACGAACCCGTGTCCCCTGCATCGGCAGGCGGACTCTCAACCACTGCGCCACCGGGGAAGCCCTCCTTCCATCTCTTTGTCACCACCATAGCCAGGGTGATTTTTTTTGCAGTGCAAGTCTGTTCCTGTCGCCCCCTTGCTAGAACTTTCCCATGGCTTCATGCTCTCTCGGGGGAAAGGCTGAAGACCTTGTCACAACCATTGGGGTTGGCCTGGCCTCGGCCTGCCTCTCCAGCTGTACCCCTCCAGCTGCTGTTTTAGCTGCTGGACCGGGCCAAGGTCCCTCCTGCCTCTGCGCTTGGCCCACACTATTCCCGTTTCCTAGCACGCTCTCCCGCCTCCCCCTCCCTGGCCCATCTCGCCAGGTAACGTCCCACCCTCACACGCCACTCCCGGGTCAGGTCTGCAGGCGCTGGCTGAGCCTGCAGCAGGCATGACGAGGGCCCTGCTCTCCCTGACAGCAGGCAGCCAGCTGTTGCCACACATCTGCTCACGTGGGGACCTCACATGCTCACGAGTGCTGCTCAGGGCGAGGATGTCGGAATGTCTTGTTCAGAATGACACCCCCTGTGGCTGGTATGGTCCCTGGTGCTCAGTAAACGTGGAAGGCAGGCAGGCCGGGTGCCTTGTGATTTGAAAGGGAGGGAGCTCTGTTTGCCGAGCACCTAAGTGAGCCAGGCAGGGCCTCGCTGCCTCTTCACAGCCTCCCTGGCAGGCAGGGGCCCCAAGCTCTGTTCCATCCAAGGGGAAACAGGGACTCCGGGCGGGGGGGGCGTGACTTGCCCGAAGTCACACATCTGTCAGAGGCCCTGCCAGGATTTGAACCTTGGTCCCACGCCTAGCTTCCTACCCTGGTGGAGCTAGCACAAGGGATCACTGCGCATCTGTTTCCTCACCTGGAGAACGGGGACATACCGGTACCTACATCACAGGTCCGGCGGCTGTGAGCACTCAGTGAGTCAAGTCAGGTTAAGTGCTTAGCCCAGAGCCTGGCACACCTTAGGTGCTCGGTAAGTGTTAGCTGTTATCATCATCGTTATTGCACTGATCAAAGAACAAGTAAGAACAAATATATCCTATTGCCCCCAGCGAATAGGCAAATGGAGGGGCTTTATGGGTGAACAGGCCCACGGATGGATGGGTGGGTGGATACCTGAAGACGTGAACAACACGGGGACGAGTTGAGGGGAGGAAAGCACACCTGAGGTTCAGGAGAACCGGAGCTGATCTGGGGCACCCGGGCCGCCGGCTCACCTGTAGCGCCGCAGCTCGCCCTCCAGCCGCCGCACCCAGCGCTGCAGGCCGGGCACCTGCCGCGCCAGCGCCTCGAGCTCGCGCACGCGCGCCAGGCTGCGCAGCACTGCCTGCCGGGCCTCCTCCGCGCGCCGCCGCACCTCGGCCTGGCCCCGGCGCAGGCGCCCCGCGCGGGCCTCGGCTGCCGCCAGCGCGCCCCGCGCCTGCCGCAGCTCCCGCGCCGCCGCCGCCGCCGCCGCCGCCTCGGGCCCGCCGTGCGCCGCCTCCTGGGCGCCCGCCTGGCTCTTCCAGAGGCCGACCTGCAGGAACGGGGCAGCAGGGCAGGCGGTGAGCGCCTCGCGCCAGACGCCCCCCCCCACCCCCCGGCCCAGGGCGCGGGAGCAAAGCAACGCGGCACGTTGCTCGCGCTCGTGCTCGCCGCCCTGGGCCCATCTGAACTCGTTCAACCCTCGCGCTAACTCTCCCGAGGCGGGAGCTCGTGTCACTCCCTTTTAATGGATGCGGGCCACTGAGGCACAAAGCCCATATTCTGTTGTTTGCACGGTTCCAGTCAGTCCCAAACGCCTGCGCTCTTCTCTGCCCACCTCCTGCCCTCGGGGCACTCGGCTCCCCCGTGCTCCTCCGCCCCCTAGACTGGGGAGCCCGCTATGGGCGTTCCCGGCCCTCCCCGCTGTCTGCTGCTAGGCAGCCGGCGCCTTGAGGCTGCGGTTTTCTTCTGTCGTGTTCACTGCTGGGCGTCCGGCGCCTAAAACAGGCCTGGCACACAGTAGGTGCTCAGCAAATACTTGGAGAACTAATGACGCTGGACGGTCTTATTCCACATATGGCAGTGCTTTCCCGCCTCGGACTTGGCTTCTCCCATGCCCGCTGGCCGTGGCCCCTGCAATCCGCGCCTTGCACCCCTGCGCACTCCCCGGCCTCTCTCTACCCCTCAGGGCTGTGACCCCGGGCTGTGTGGGGAGCGGGCGGGGCTACTAGAACGTCAGCTCCCTCCTGGCCTGTGTTCCCTTGGGTCAGAGGCCGTCTGGTCCTCGTCTGACCCCCACCCCCGCATGGCGTCTGACACACGGCTGGGCACGGCGCTCAAGTGCTTGTTGACTGAATTGCAGATGCCTGGGCTGGGTCCATGCCTCTCTCGGTGCCTGGCCCCCGCAGCGCTGAGTGGCCAGACCTGCCTGGTCGACAGTGACACTATCTAGCATCGGGACACCAGGCCTGGCCCTGAGGGAGGCCCTCCAGTGTTTGTTGAGTGACTGCGCCGAGCTGCCTATGTACCTCGTTAGCTCCTTAAGGGTGGGGACAGGCCTTCCTCACACCTTATCTCCTAGGCCTCCTGGAATCCTGGCACCGCGGAGAGCTCCGGAGGTGAGACTGCCCAGGTTTCCTGCGAGGGTCCACGGCTGGGTCAGAGAGGCAGGATGAGATGGGCTGTGTGTGTGTGTGTGTGTGTGTGTGTGTGTGTGTGTGGTGCGGGAATGGTTTTCTCGGAGGGACTGGAGTTTTGGGGGGCTGGAATGGGTGATGTGAGTAGGGGAGGGGACTAGGGTGTGTTGGAGTGGAACGGAGTGGCTAGGGACAGGACGCAAATAGGCTGAAGCGGGGAGGGCTGCCCTTTCTCCCCGTCCTCTTCCTCTGCCCAGCAGGGGCTCTGCAGCCAGCCCGCTGTCAAATGCCACCACCGCCCGCCCCATTCCGTCATCACCCTCCGCCCCGGGACCAAGCACCTGCAGTGCGAGGCAGCGCGCGTCACTGCTCTGCAGCGCGGCCCGCAGGTCCTCCACCAGCTCGCGCAGGCTGCCGTTTTCTTCCTCCAAGCGCGCCAGGCGTTCGCTGTCCGGGCCGCCGTCGGGGCCGGGCGTACGGGGCGCTCGGCGGCGGCGGCGCGGACGGCGCAGGCGGATCTGCGTCTCGATGTGCTCGCTGAGAGCGCCGCGGGGCAGACGGGGCCCGGCGCGGGTGCCGAAGTAGCCGCAGAGGCGCGCGTGGAACTGGCGGAAGGTGAGCTCAGGCGGCTCGGCGCGCAGTGCCAGGCGCGCCTCCTCCTCCGCATCCGCGTCCCCATCGGTGGCCACCCCAGCGGTCACATCCCCGGAGTTCGCGTCTCCCGCGGCTGTATCCCCGGCGGCCTCCCAGGTGGCGGCAGCGTCGTCGGCGCGCAGCCCCAGCACCGCGCAGAGCGCGCGGAAGTCGGCGCGGGGCAGGCGGCCGGCGCCACGGCAGTCCAGGTGGTGGAAGACCTCCTGCAGGTACTGGTCCAGGCCCGTGGCCAGCACCACGATCTCGTTCTCCACGCCTCGGTCCAGCCCGTAGTGGTGCGCCAGCGCGCTCAGCAGCCACTGCGTGCGCCGCGCTGGTCGCTGGTACGGGTCGCCCGCCGCGCCTTCCACGCCGGCCCCCGTGCCCGGGCCGCTGGGCTCCATCGCCGCCGAGCGCCGCTCCTCGGGTCCCTCCGCCCCGCCACTTCCAGGGGCGGCCCCAGAGTTTCTCGAAAGGAGGGGCTTAGCGGTGGCGGTCTGGTTGGAGCCGTTTGGTTGGAGGGCCGTGTCCAGCAGCTGCACTGGCCTGGCAGGGCGTCTGTGTTTACCCGGGTTGGCTTGGAGGGGCCTTGGTTAGGGGACCCAGGAGCCCCGAGACCCCCCGGGGCCACCACTGCCTGGTCTCCCTCCTGATCTCGCTTCTCTCGGTGACCCCTGCACCCTTCTCCCGTCATCACTCCCGGGGCGTTCCTGGCATCCCCTCTTTTCCTCCCATTCCCGGGTCTGTCTGCTTTCAACTCCCCCACTCTCCACCCAGCTGCGTTGTGCAGAGTGTGTGCCCCGAGACGGGGACAAGGGGTGGGCTCGGGATCGGAAGCTGGCGAGGGGCTGGAGGGTGGCCCCCTGGTCCGGTGGCCCCCTGGTCTGGTCCGCGCCCACGCGTCACTCCACCCCTTCTCGCCAGAAAACCTTTCGAGGGTGGCCCCGCAAGCTAGCTGGGGCCGTACTCTACTCCCGTAAGTACGGAGAAGCCCCCCTCCCCTTAAATTCAGCGACTGGGTTCCTAAACCCGCTTCTCGCTCTGCCAGGGCTGGTGCAAAGGGCCTCACGTGGTGACTAGAGCAGAGGAGAACCCAGCTCCGAGAAGTGAGGGGGCGCGTTAGGGCCATGCGTCTGGATAGAAACCGATCTGAGCCGGACCCTTGCTCTCTAAGCTCTGTGTGTGTTGAAGCGGGG
>NC_041231.1:6629290-6638753 GCF_002837175.3 Physeter macrocephalus
TGGGGGGGGTGGGGGGGTGGGGTTGGGGGGGCGGGTAGGAAAGCCGTGGCCTTCCGTCTTCTCACCCGTTTGTGCCTGGGGAGAGGATTGGCCCTGTGACCGGACTTCCATCTCTGAGCTGGGGTTAGGCTACCAGTTAGCTGTTTGGCCAACATTTCTTCTGGTGCCTTAGAACACCTTTCTGGAAGATGAAAGAAAAGTCAGCCTCTCAGGTGAATGTAAGGCTGCTTTTTCTTTTTCTTTTTCTTTTGACAAGAGAGGTGTAGAGATGTCCTAACCTGATACCTGCACTGGGAACCCTCATCCAGCCTCACAGGAGCAAGAGGCAGATTTCTTCAACTGCCCTTGGCTATACGATGGGCGGAATCTGGCCTGTGTACAGCTCTAGGAATTTAAATGTTAAATCCTGGAATTTGAAAAAGCACTAAAATTCTATCTCCTCTGCTGCAGTATCCCAGAGTAAGCACTTTGTCCATTTGGCAAATTTCTACTCATTCTTGAAGACTTTGCCCGCCACACACCTCTGGCCAGGAAGGAGTTAGATGCTTCTCCCCAGCTATTTTGGATGTGTATTTTAAAAAAAATTATGAAAGTGGTAGCAATTTGACAAAAAAAATTTTACATCAACTCCAATTCTTGGCTTCTGCCTTAGAAAAAACACATGTGTACAGGATATTCATTGCATCATTGTTTATAACAGTGAGAAACTGGAGACAACATTTTGCCCATTGGTACAGCAGCCAGGATGAATCACCACAAAAGGATGAGCGAAAAAAGCGACAGTAACAATAAACCCGCACAAAATGATCCTAAATATTTTCTGTGAGGACATGTGTATGTAAGTGCATAGAAAAAGATGGAGGGGTTCACAAATGGATTCAGTGGTTCTTTCCAGGGGTCAGAGGAGTTTGGCTTTCAGTGTAACATCTCTCTTTTTGACAAAGGAGGTGTTTTTGTTTGTTTCTTTTCTCTTTTTCTTTTGCGGGGGGAAGACATACTTTATTTGCCATTTACAGACCACAAAGTTCACCCATTTAAGGTATATTAATAAGTGGTTTCTGGTGTATTTATAGAGCATATAACCAGCATCACAATTTCATTTTTAGAACATTCTCATCACTCCCCCCCCCAAATAAAAACACCTTGTACTAGGTAGCCCACCCACTGCTCCAGTTTCCTACCCTCCACTCCCAACCCCCAGCCCTAGGAAACCACTATTTTCTGTTTCTATGGATTTGACTATTCTGGACATTGTGTATAAAACAGAATTATACAATATGTAACCTTTTGTGACTGGCTCCTTTTTGAGAACGTTAACGTTTTCCAGCTTCATCCAGGTTGTAGCTGGCATGCGTTTCTTTCCTTTTTATTGTTGAGTAATATTCCATCATATGGATGGACCACCTTTGGTTTATCCGTTCATCTGTCGATGGACGCTTGGGTTGTTTTCGCTTTTTGGCTGTTACGAAGAATGCTGCTGTAAACATTCATGTAGAAGTTTTTGTGTGTTCATATATTTTCACTTTTCGTGGGTATATACCTAGGGGTGAGATTGCTGGGTTGTGTGGTAGTTTTATGTTTAACTTTTGAGGGCCTGCCAGGCCATTTTCCAAAGGGGTTGCACCATTTTCATTCCTACCAGCAGTGTAATTCATGTATTTCTCAAAGGGTAAAGGAATACAGATGTTCTCAGTCCTGGACTCCCTCCCCTCGTCCCCTCCACCACCTCCATCTCAGTTCGCGGGGCCTCCAGCCTCCCTCGGCAAAGCCCTACCATCTTGGGTTCTTCTGTCACTTTCACGCCCACATCCGGTCTGTCAGGCCGTGCACCTTCAGAGCCCACCCCCAATCTGACCCCCTCTTCCTGCTCCACTGCTACCCTGGACCAAACCCCCAGCATCTCTCACCTGTATCATTGCAACAGCCTCCTCCCAAGAAGTGCCCTTGAATTCCTACGTCTCTCCTCCACAGCCAGAGGACGGCCTGCTTCGCTCAGCACCCACTGTTATCTCCCTCTCTCAGGGACTAAAGGCCCAGTGCAGTGGGCGCCCATGTCCCCCGTAACCTCCCACGATGCCTCCCTCACTGACCTCCTTGCCGTTCTTCTAACTCACCTCAGGGCCTTTGCATCTGCTTCCCCCGATGTTTACAGCCCGCCCCCTCACCTCCAAGTCCCTTGCTGCAGCGTCAGCCCCTCAGTGAGGCCTTCGGTGACATTGCAAGCCCTTGCGCCCCTAACAGACTCTCTTGCCTGGTGCGTCTGTCTGTCTCCCTGTAACGCACTGTCAGCCGTGAGGGGAGGGACGCTTGCCTGTGTGTCCGCCGGGCTTGGTGTCGGGCACACTGAGAGAAGAGCTCCAGCCCCCTTCTGAGCTGCCTGCCCGCAGCTGCTGCCGGGCACAGTGTGGCATGAGGCTCTCCGTGTGCTTTCTTTGCCTACAGGTGAGACGTACTTTTTAACTTGTATTTTAAGAAACAGCATTGTACCACATTGCCATTTATTTGCAGGCCTGCCACGAGGGCTGAGCTTCACAAGGCCAGAGACCTGGTACCCCCATGCCCAGCACAGGGCCTGGCATTAAGTAGGCACTAATTATGTCATTTTGTAGATGTGGACACACTGCATCAGAAGGAAAACTACGTGTAGCTGGCATCCCTGGGTTTCAAGCATCCTTGGGCCCAGAGATGCTGGAGTCAGCGAGACTCCAGATGTCAGGTTGATTGGACTCCCAGCTGGACCATAGAAACTTCTAGGCCGGGAGTCCCACCGCGGGGGGCGTTGCTGTCTGCACTTAGAACAGGACTCTGGGGGCTTCCCTGGTGGTCCAGTGGCTAAGACTCTGCACTCCCAGTGCAGGGGTCCCAGGTCCGATCCCTGGTCAGGGAACTAGGGCCCGCATGCCTGCCGCAACTGAGAGCCCGCATGTGCCAACGAAGATCCCGCGTGCCGCAACTAAGACCCAGTGCGGCCAAATTAAAAAGAAAAAAAAAAAAAAGAACGGGATGCTGGAACTTGACTCTGGACTTTTTTTTTCCCCCATATCTTTATGGGAGTATAAATGCTTTACAATGTTGTGTTAGTATCTGCTGTACAGCAAAGTGAAGCAGCGTTATATATACGTATATCCCCATATCCCCTCCCTCTTGTGGCTCTGGACTTTTGAGCCGCGTCTCTGCAGATGAATCTGATTCAATTTCATGTTAATGCTGAGAGCTGGTGACCCAGGGGAGACTACCCCCGTTGCTGCAGCTGGCGACGGCTTTTGCAGAAGGAATCCTTTGAACAGGAACTTTTCTGGGCCAGTCAGTATTGAAAAGAAAGACTTTAAATATCTTGCCGTGGAGCCATCGCCTGGCCTCTGCTCCCCGCAGCTCCTTGGGGGCAGGGGAGTCCGGGTTGATAATGGGGCGCTGTCAGTCTGCGGGCAGTGTTACCAGGCGCCTCTGAAATCATCCCGGTTGGACCCACAAGGTTTTTGTTTAAGGCTCGAAGTGAGCAAACTCAGAGGTCTCCTGCGCTTTTGTGTGAGCTGGGGGATGGGTGTGTGTCTGCGTCGGAGAGAGCCGAGAGAAGTGATTTTTCTGAAGTCAGCTCAGTATTGTTTTAGCCATTCCAAACAGTATATTGTTCACAGTGTATAGAAGCAGCCCAGCAAAATACTAAAAAGCAAAGAAAACATGCCCCCTTGTGCCAACAAGAGAAGAACACAGGGTTCTTTTGATGTATTTGTTTTCAGATGTTTTCCAGGCATTTAAGCATGAAAGAACTTTTGGGGGTGGTGAAAACATTCTATATCTTCATTGGGGTGGTAGTTACATGACTGTATACACCTGTCAAAGCACTCAAAAGGGTGAATTTTACAGGATGTCAGTTGTACCTCCTTCAATGTGACATAAAGAAGCTAGTTGAAATGTTGCTGTTGGGATCTTTCTTTGCACATCAACCATCTTCCTAAATGGCTCCGCCATCATTACCATTCCTGCATAACGTTCTCAAAGGCTGGTCCACTCTCCCTCTTAGGACTGACCCGGGAGGTGCTTCGCCCTCCCAATAGGTGCACATAGAGGTGGTTTGCAGTTTTTCTCCATTCAAACAACACTGTGAACAGTTGGCTCTATTTCCTGGGTGCTTTACTGCAGGGCCAAGGAGTGCGGACATTTTACAAGCTCTTGATGTTGTCAAACTGTTTTTCAGAAAGTTTGTGCCGTTCTGTGCAGTCCCCTGGACTGTCTGGGATTCTCCGAGAGCCATCATTTTTAGTGTCAGAGCTTCTACATTCTTAGGCGTCTTGGTTAGTGGATTTGCCTAGTGTTCAGATGCCAAGTTTGACTTCTCTCTATTAAAAATGGGCCTGGGTTAGGCAAAGATTTCTTAGATACAACACCAAACGCATGGTCCAAAAAAAGAAAAGAAATCAATACATTGGATCTCATCAAAATTCAGAACTTTTGCATTTCAGAGCGCAGTGGTAAAGACGCCATTAAGAAATGACGGGACAAGCAGGCGACTGGGAGAAAATCTTGACAAAACACATGCCCAATACGGGCCTTGTATTCAGAATTGACAAAGAACTCCAACAGCTCGATAAGAAGACAAACAACCCAATCGAAAAATGGGTGAAAGACAGGGACAGACATTTCCCAAAAGAATATATATGGATGGCCAATAAGCACGAGAAAAGATCCCAGTACCGTTAGGCATTAGGGAAATGCAAAGCAGAACCTCAATGAGAGACTATTTCGCCCTCACAAGAATGGCGATAATAACTGACGGACAGTAAATTTTTTTTTTTTTTTTTTTTTGCGTTACGCGGGCCTCTCACTGTCGTGGCCTCTCCCTTGCGGAGCACAGGCTCCGGACGCGCAGGCTCAGCGGCCATGGCTCACGGGCCCAGCCGCTCCGCGGCACGTGGGATCCTCCCGGACCGGGGCACGAACCCATGTCCCCCGCATCGGCAGGCGGACTCCCAACCACTGCGCCACCAGGGAAGCCCGGCAATAAATGTTTTTGAGGATGTAGAGAAATAGGAACCCTCACACGTTGCTGGTGGGAATGTGAAATGGTGCAACCACGTTGGAGAACAGTTTGGCAGTAAAAGATAAGCACAAAGCCTGATGCGTACGTGTAGCATACTGCGTGACCCAGCTCTCCCGCTGCTAGATGCCTCTACTCAAGAGAAACGAGAACATCTGTCCACACGGAGACCCTCATGTGAATGTCCTCAGCAGCTTTCTTCATAAATGTCTAAATGTCCAACCTTAATGTCCATGAACTGATGGCCGGATAGACAAAATGGATTTATGGCTCCATTTATAGGAAATGTTCAGAAAAAGGCACGTTTTTAGAGACAGAAAGTAGATTAATGGTTGTCTAGGGCTTGGGGTGGGAACAGAGATTAATTTTAATTAATTATAGTAATTTTGGGTGAAACTTGTGCATGAAGGATCTTATTAGGGAGATGAAAATGTTCTAAAACTTATTTATGGTGATGATTTCACCACTTGGTGAAGTTACTAAAAATCATTGAATTATACGCTTGAAATGGGTGCACCGTATGATATAAAATACACCTCAGTAAAGTTGTTATAAGGTGGGGGGGGCGCTTTGCTTAGGAGAGGGATGGCAAGAAGAAGATGGGTGTATGCTTCCAGCTGCCAGAGTCTTGCCATAACTTCAGAAAGCTCTCTGGGTGCCGTGGGAGCTTTGGCGCCCCACTGCCCTGCAGGAAGAAGGAAGCAGTGACAGATTGCCCTCAGATTGCTGCACTCCACGGGGTGCCCCTTTGCAATGTGACTTTGCCCTTCCTCCTGTCCTATTCCTCACCCCCTTGAGTCTGGGCTGGCCCTTGTGACTTGCTCTGGTCAATGGAAGTGACGCCATGCTAGTTCTAAGCTTAGGTCTCAAGAGGCCTTGCAGCTTCTACCTTGGCCCTCTTTTTTTTTTTTTGTTGCGGTACGCGGGCCTCTCACCGCCGTGGCCTCTCCCGTTGCGGAGCACAGGCTCCGGACGCGCAGGCTCAGCGGCCAGGGCTCGCGGGCCCAGCCGCTCCGCGGCACGTGGGATCCTCCCGGACCGGGGCACGAACCCGCGTCCCCTGCATCGGCAGGCGGACTCTCAACCACTGCGCCACCAGGGAAGCCCTACATTGGCCCTCTTGGGACCCTGCCCTGAGAATCCCGTCTGAGGAAGCCACTGCCGCCTGGTGGAGGATGAGCAGCCATGTGGAGAGGAAGTGAGGTGCCCTAAGCAACGGCACCAGCCTCCAGACATGTGGGCCAGGCCAGCTTGGACCTTCCAGCCCTGCCGACCCTCCACATGAGTATAACCCAGTGAGTGAGCCCAGGGGCCACCAGTGAAAAACCTCCCAGCTGACCCATAGAACTGTGAGAAATAGCTAGTGGCGGTTGTCTTATCCACTAAGTTTTTGGGGTGGTTTGTTATGCAACAATAGACAACTGAAACAAATAACCCCTTTCCTTTCCTTTGACTTTGCCAGCCCTGAAGCCGTCTTTGCTGAGGGGAGGTTGTAGACCCACCCCTCGTGCCTGAGTCTCAGGTGGCACACCTTTGCCCTCATTCCATCCCATGATGCCCCTGCTCTTGACCTGGACACTACCTCCCTCAGGGAAGTGGTTCCAAAGCTTGGCTGTGCCATGGGATCTTGGTGGAGGTGACTTTAACAAACAAGGGTTCTGTTCCAGTTATTTATTATTGCACAACAAATAATCCCCAAATTTAGTGGGTTAGGACAACAGTAACTTACTTTGCTGATAAATCTGCAATTTGCAGAGGGCTTGATGGGGACAGCCGGTTTCTGCTACACATGGTGTCAGCCAGGTGACTCAAAGGCTGGGGGCTGGAATCACTTGAGGTCTGGCTCTCACATTTTGGGCAGTGAGGCTGGCAGTTGGCCGGGAACCCTGCCGGCTGTTGGCCAGAGCATCTACACGTGGCCTTTCCATGAGGCTGCTCGGGCCTCCTCACAACATGGTGCTGGGTTCCTAGAGTGAGCGCCCCAAAGAACAAGGCAGAAGCACATGGAATTTGTATGACCTGGATTCAGATGTCACCTAGTGTCACTTCCACCTCACTCTGTTGGCTGAGGTGGTCCAAAAGTTCTGTCTGGGTTCAAGGGGGAGGGGACTAGACCCACCACGGGATGTGAAGAGTGTTGACATCACACTGTAAGAAGAGAGGGTGGGAGGGAATCTATTGAGGTGTTTGGAAAATACAATCTATCACCGGTTCCTAAGCGCACCCCCCACCCCGGAGAATCAATTCTCCAGGTCTGGAGTGAAGCCTCAGCATTGAAGATTTGACATGATCCTGGGTGATTCCCATGCACATCCAGGACCAAGGCTCTTTGGTCTAAGACCTCTCAAGCCTGAGTTCAGGGCCGCCCCACAGGAGATGCTGGGGAGATTGGCTGCTGCCCTTGGTAACAAGGTGATCGAGGACCCTTTGGAGCAAAACCAGCCTCAGGCAGCAGGTGGCACCTGACGGGCAGGAGGCCTGCTGTCTGTCCCAGGGAGGGTGGTGTCACTGACCGGCTCTTGTTAATGGGGCCTTTTGGGAGCTGGTGTATCCTAGTAGCCTTTTCCCCTGGCAACCCCGGGTGTGTCTTTTTAGTACTTCCTTGCTTATGGACGGTAGTCTACAGGCTGCTGGACAGGGTGTCGTGGTACTCAGTGGTGAAACTTGAGACTTTCTCCCCAGGGGACCTCACTGCCATTTGGAGACTCCCCCTCACAGCTGTTCTTGAGGCTCAGTATTTTTAGGCTGATCGAACCTGAGGGACGTCGGAGGGCCCCCGTCAGTGAGCAGTATTCTGGATTTGGAGACTCCCCCTCACAGCTGTTCTTGAGGCTCAGTATTTTTAGGCTGATCGAACCATACGGGACTGCTGTCCCCAGCCCCTGGGGACGGCCTAGGGAGGTGGGCACTGCAAGGCAGGGGGCTTGCGTGCACAGTTTTGCTCTTTGGCCACGGGTAGGCTGTGTCTCAGCTCAGAGCCTCACTTTCTGCAACAGCTGAGTGTGTGTCGCGATTCCGCGCCCATTCGCTTGAACAAACCACTGCCCGGGGGCTTGGTCCCGGGGCCCCCACGCGCCACTCCAGCCTCCTCATCCCTTCCCTGAACTTGCCACACGTTTTCACTCCGCTTGGCCTTTGCATATGCTGTGTCCTCTGCCTGCAATGCCTTCTCTTGCTTTCCTCGCCTGGCAAACCCCACAGTTCGGCTTTTGTCACCTCTTCCGTGAAGCCTGCCCCAACCCCTCCGGACAGTCTCTTCTGCGATGTGTCCCTCCGCCGCAGCCCCTTGGGTGGCCTGTGGTCTTCTACATCGGGGGCAGCAGCTAGGGGTCTCTCATCTGGGAGTGGGGGGCAGGGTGTCCGTCAGATGGTCTGGATTTCAATCCACTGCTGCCATATACCTGTGTGACCTCAGGCAAATCGCTTCACCTCTCTAAGCCTCGTTTTCCTCATCGTTGAGTCTGGGGCTCATAATGACTAAAAAGAATTCTCATGATATTTGAAGGACGTCAGTGACAGAAGCAGGGAGTCTGTGCCAGAGAGGGATGGGGGGTGGGGTGGGGTCGGGTCATCTGAGTTTGCAGAGCCCAGTGCTCCTTTGCCTTCATCAAAGAACGGGGGTGGGGGGGCGCTGATGGAGCTGTAGTGGGAAGCTGGCAACGCCTCTCCCCTGTGCTGCAGGTAAGGCTCAGGCCCATAGTAGGTGCTCATGTTCAGAGCAGGAATTCCTTAAGGACTGAATGGGGGCTTCCCTGGCCGTCCAGTGGTTAAGACTTCGCCTTCCAATGCAGGGGGTGCGGGTTCGATCCCTGGTCGGGGAGCTAAGATGGCACATGCCTCACGGCCAAAAAACCCACAAAAACCACAAAAAACCAAAACATAAAAAGCAGTATTGTAAAACATTCAATAAAGGCTTAAAAAATGGTCCACATCAAAAAAAAAAAAAAAAAAAAAAAGACTGAGTGGATAAGCGAATAACTGAAGGCACGAAGGCAGCTGGTTCTGCGTTTGTATACACCTCTCTGCCGGACCTTGTCTGGGCACCTGGCCTGGGACCAGCGGCTGAGGCGGGGAGCCCCGCCCCCAGGAGAGGAGCCCCGCCCCGGGGCTGCGGCCACGCGCGTCTCCTAGCAACCGCCAAACATAGCGGCGAGGCGGCTCCTGCGGGCCTCCCTGCCCGCGTGGACAGACCAGGTCCTCTGAGCCTCCTCGGTGAGGAGGCTGGGCAGCTGCTGTGCGAGCTGACCGACGCCGTCGTCTGAGCCCACGCGGCTGCCCAGCGCGTCCGCTCACAGGTGCCGCAGGTACCCCCCCCCCACCCCCGTCCGCCCCGTCCCCCGCTCCAGGTGCGCTGCCCCTTCTTAGCGTTTGCTGGCGTGCGGCGTCCATGGAGGGCGCTTGTGCGCTGAGCCCGGTACTCCGTGCTCG
>NC_041231.1:6640811-6647423 GCF_002837175.3 Physeter macrocephalus
CCGGGGCACGAACCCGCGTCCCCTGCATCGGCAGGCGGACTCTCAACCACTGCGCCACCAGGGAAGCCCTACATTGGCCCTCTTGGGACCCTGCCCTGAGAATCCCGTCTGAGGAAGCCACTGCCGCCTGGTGGAGGATGAGCAGCCATGTGGAGAGGAAGTGAGGTGCCCTAAGCAACGGCACCAGCCTCCAGACATGTGGGCCAGGCCAGCTTGGACCTTCCAGCCCTGCCGACCCTCCACATGAGTATAACCCAGTGAGTGAGCCCAGGGGCCACCAGTGAAAAACCTCCCAGCTGACCCATAGAACTGTGAGAAATAGCTAGTGGCGGTTGTCTTATCCACTAAGTTTTTGGGGTGGTTTGTTATGCAACAATAGACAACTGAAACAAATAACCCCTTTCCTTTCCTTTGACTTTGCCAGCCCTGAAGCCGTCTTTGCTGAGGGGAGGTTGTAGACCCACCCCTCGTGCCTGAGTCTCAGGTGGCACACCTTTGCCCTCATTCCATCCCATGATGCCCCTGCTCTTGACCTGGACACTACCTCCCTCAGGGAAGTGGTTCCAAAGCTTGGCTGTGCCATGGGATCTTGGTGGAGGTGACTTTAACAAACAAGGGTTCTGTTCCAGTTATTTATTATTGCACAACAAATAATCCCCAAATTTAGTGGGTTAGGACAACAGTAACTTACTTTGCTGATAAATCTGCAATTTGCAGAGGGCTTGATGGGGACAGCCGGTTTCTGCTACACATGGTGTCAGCCAGGTGACTCAAAGGCTGGGGGCTGGAATCACTTGAGGTCTGGCTCTCACATTTTGGGCAGTGAGGCTGGCAGTTGGCCGGGAACCCTGCCGGCTGTTGGCCAGAGCATCTACACGTGGCCTTTCCATGAGGCTGCTCGGGCCTCCTCACAACATGGTGCTGGGTTCCTAGAGTGAGCGCCCCAAAGAACAAGGCAGAAGCACATGGAATTTGTATGACCTGGATTCAGATGTCACCTAGTGTCACTTCCACCTCACTCTGTTGGCTGAGGTGGTCCAAAAGTTCTGTCTGGGTTCAAGGGGGAGGGGACTAGACCCACCACGGGATGTGAAGAGTGTTGACATCACACTGTAAGAAGAGAGGGTGGGAGGGAATCTATTGAGGTGTTTGGAAAATACAATCTATCACCGGTTCCTAAGCGCACCCCCCACCCCGGAGAATCAATTCTCCAGGTCTGGAGTGAAGCCTCAGCATTGAAGATTTGACATGATCCTGGGTGATTCCCATGCACATCCAGGACCAAGGCTCTTTGGTCTAAGACCTCTCAAGCCTGAGTTCAGGGCCGCCCCACAGGAGATGCTGGGGAGATTGGCTGCTGCCCTTGGTAACAAGGTGATCGAGGACCCTTTGGAGCAAAACCAGCCTCAGGCAGCAGGTGGCACCTGACGGGCAGGAGGCCTGCTGTCTGTCCCAGGGAGGGTGGTGTCACTGACCGGCTCTTGTTAATGGGGCCTTTTGGGAGCTGGTGTATCCTAGTAGCCTTTTCCCCTGGCAACCCCGGGTGTGTCTTTTTAGTACTTCCTTGCTTATGGACGGTAGTCTACAGGCTGCTGGACAGGGTGTCGTGGTACTCAGTGGTGAAACTTGAGACTTTCTCCCCAGGGGACCTCACTGCCATTTGGAGACTCCCCCTCACAGCTGTTCTTGAGGCTCAGTATTTTTAGGCTGATCGAACCTGAGGGACGTCGGAGGGCCCCCGTCAGTGAGCAGTATTCTGGAATACGGGACTGCTGTCCCCAGCCCCTGGGGGCGGCCTAGGGAGGTGGGCACTGCAAGGCAGGGGGCTTGCGTGCACAGTTTTGCTCTTTGGCCACGGGTAGGCTGTGTCTCAGCTCAGAGCCTCACTTTCTGCAACAGCTGAGTGTGTGTCGCGATTCCGCGCCCATTCGCTTGAACAAACCACTGCCCGGGGGCTTGGTCCCGGGGCCCCCACGCGCCACTCCAGCCTCCTCATCCCTTCCCTGAACTTGCCACACGTTTTCACTCCGCTTGGCCTTTGCATATGCTGTGTCCTCTGCCTGCAATGCCTTCTCTTGCTTTCCTCGCCTGGCAAACCCCACAGTTCGGCTTTTGTCACCTCTTCCGTGAAGCCTGCCCCAACCCCTCCGGACAGTCTCTTCTGCGATGTGTCCCTCCGCCGCAGCCCCTTGGGTGGCCTGTGGTCTTCTACATCGGGGGCAGCAGCTAGGGGTCTCTCATCTGGGAGTGGGGGGCAGGGTGTCCGTCAGATGGTCTGGATTTCAATCCACTGCTGCCATATACCTGTGTGACCTCAGGCAAATCGCTTCACCTCTCTAAGCCTCGTTTTCCTCATCGTTGAGTCTGGGGCTCATAATGACTAAAAAGAATTCTCATGATATTTGAAGGACGTCAGTGACAGAAGCAGGGAGTCTGTGCCAGAGAGGGATGGGGGGTGGGGTGGGGTCGGGTCATCTGAGTTTGCAGAGCCCAGTGCTCCTTTGCCTTCATCAAAGAACGGGGGTGGGGGGGCGCTGATGGAGCTGTAGTGGGAAGCTGGCAACGCCTCTCCCCTGTGCTGCAGGTAAGGCTCAGGCCCATAGTAGGTGCTCATGTTCAGAGCAGGAATTCCTTAAGGACTGAATGGGGGCTTCCCTGGCCGTCCAGTGGTTAAGACTTCGCCTTCCAATGCAGGGGGTGCGGGTTCGATCCCTGGTCGGGGAGCTAAGATGGCACATGCCTCACGGCCAAAAAACCCACAAAAACCACAAAAAACCAAAACATAAAAAGCAGTATTGTAAAACATTCAATAAAGGCTTAAAAAATGGTCCACATCAAAAAAAAAAAAAAAAAAAAAAAGACTGAGTGGATAAGCGAATAACTGAAGGCACGAAGGCAGCTGGTTCTGCGTTTGTATACACCTCTCTGCCGGACCTTGTCTGGGCACCTGGCCTGGGACCAGCGGCTGAGGCGGGGAGCCCCGCCCCCAGGAGAGGAGCCCCGCCCCGGGGCTGCGGCCACGCGCGTCTCCTAGCACCCGCCAAACATAGCGGCGAGGCGGCTCCTGCGGGCCTCCCTGCCCGCGTGGACAGACCAGGTCCTCTGAGCCTCCTCGGTGAGGAGGCTGGGCAGCTGCTGTGCGAGCTGACCGACGCCGTCGTCTGAGCCCACGCGGCTGCCCAGCGCGTCCGCTCACAGGTGCCGCAGGTACCCCCCCCCCACCCCCGTCCGCCCCGTCCCCCGCTCCAGGTGCGCTGCCCCTTCTTAGCGTTTGCTGGCGTGCGGCGTCCATGGAGGGCGCTTGTGCGCTGAGCCCGGTACTCAGTGCTCGGTCGGGTCTTGCCTCGGGGTCCTCGCCCTCCTTGGCCTCACCAGGCTCTTGCGCGTGCTGTCCCCAAACCAAGGTCATGCTGTGCTTTGGCACAGCTAACCCGAGGCCCTCACCCCCCACCCCCTCCCTTGTGGTTCTTGGGGAATTGCACTCACCTGGAGCAGGCATTCCAGACGTGCTGAACCCAGCCCGTCCGCTCACGGGTGCCGCAGGTACCCCCCCCCCCCACCCCCGTCCGCCCCGTCCCCCGCTCCAGCTGCGCTGCCCCTTCTTAGCGTTTGCTGGCGTGCGGCGTCCATGGAGGGCGCTTGTGCGCTGAGCCCGGTACTCAGTGCTCGGTCGGGTCTTGCCTCGGGGTCCTCGCCCTCCTTGGCCTCACCAGGCTCTTGCGCGTGCTGTCCCCAAACCAAGGTCATGCTGTGCTTTGGCACAGCTAACCCGAGGCCCTCACCCCCCACCCCCTCCCTTGTGGTTCTTGGGGAATTGCACTCACCTGGAGCAGGCATTCCAGACGTGCTGAATGATTAACTTTGATCGTGAAAGGAGGAACAGCTGGGGCCGGGGCGACGGGCCTCAATTTGGAGGCCCTGGCTTTGCCGATTATCACGATTACTGACGGCCCCATCCTCTGAGCTTCGTCTCATCTTTGTTGAGTGCCCGCTGTGTGCCAGGCAGTGTCTGAGGCCTTGGCTGGTCAGCCCGGAACAGGACAAGGCACGGGGGGAGGAGGGGGCGGGCAGGGCTTCCCTCCCGGGAGCAATGGTGGTGACGGCAGTGCCTTTATTTCCTTGCAGCCGGGAGTGCCGGCCGCGTGGGCCGCCCTGCAGCATGCGGCTGCACGCCTGTGAGTGGCAGGTTGAGGGCCAGGCGAGCGTGGGGGCCGTGTCCTCCGTGGGCAGCTTTGACCAGTCCGGGAGCGAGTGTGAAGTGGAGGAGAAGCTGAAGGTTAGGGCGGGGGCCCGGGAGTCGGCCACCGGCCACCGGTACAGCGGCGAGTCCTCGGAAGGGCCTGCCAGCACCTTCGACTCGGACGTGCCCCACGTCGTCCCCTGCAAGTTCGTCATCTCTCTGGCCTTCCCAGTGACCGCGGGTAAGTGTGACAGCAGAGACGGAGTGTAGGGCACCTGTGCTCCTGCCTGCTGGCTCCCTAGGTCGGGTGGCCAGTGACAGGAGCAGAGGTCCGGAAAGAAACTGCCACTTTCGGGCCCACTGTGGTCCAGGCAAGGAACAGTTGTATGGGCTTCCCAGACTCCATCCTCTCAGAACCCCAAGAAGCAGGTGATGTTATTTTTGCTTTTTGCAAATAAAGAAATGACGGAGAGGTTAAGGCATGTTTTTCCCCCATAAGCTGGGGGGAAGCTGCACACATCATCTAGTTCCTTGTTTAAATACAGATTCTCAGATTACTGGATCGAAATCTCTGAGTGCAGAGGTAATCAGCTACTGCCAAAAAACGCTGTGTAACAAACGCAAACAACGCCCCATTTCATTGGCTTCAAACAGAAATCCCTGTCCTGGGTGAGCGGGCCAGCTGATCTGGGCTGGGCTTCCTGCAGTAGCTCTGCCCTGCTTGTCTCTCTCATCCTCCTCTCGGATGTGTGGGCAACCCAGACGCATTCCTGTCATAGAAGGGCAGGGCACAAAAGAGGGCGAGCCCAGTCACCCCAGCACTCTTCAGGTCTTTGGACACCTCCCACCTGCAGACATTTTATTGGCCAAAGCAAGGCACATGGTTGAACCCCAAGATTAAGAGCAGAGAAAAGTATTCCACTTTTTTTAAGGTGGACTGTCTTTTTTAATATCAGGTTTTTAATTGAAATATAGTTAATTTACAATGTTGTCTTAGTTTCAAGTGTACAGCAAAGTAATTCAGTCATATACGTTCTTTTTCAGATTCTTTTCCATTGTAGGTTATTACAAGATATGGAGTATAGTTCCCTGTGCTATACAGTAGGTCCTTGTTGTTTATCTATTTTATATACAGTGGTGTGTATATGTTAATCCCAGCCTCCTAATTTATCTCCCCTCCCCTACTATCCCTTTTGGTAACCATAAGTTTGTTTTCTATGTCTGTGAGTCTATTTCTGTTTTGTAAATAAGTTCATTTGTTTCATTTCTTTAGGTTCTGCATCTAAGTGATATCATATAATATTTGTCTGTGTCTGAGTTACTTCACTTAATGTGATCATCTCTAGGTTCATCCACGTTTCTGCAAATGGCATTATTTTATTCTTTTCATGGCTGAGTAATATTCCATTGTATATATATACCACATCTTCTTTATCCATTCTTCTGTCAATGGACATTTAGGTTGCTTCCAGGTCTTGGCTATTGTGTACAGTGCTGCTATGAACACTGAGGTGCATGTATCTTTTTGAATTAGAGTTTTCTCAAGATCTATGCCCAGGAGTGGAATTGCAGGATCATATGGTAGCTCTGTTTTTAGTTTTTTAATGAACCTCCATACTGTTCTCCACAGTGGCTGCACCAATTTACATTCCCACCAACAGTGTAGGAGGGTTCCCTTTTCTCCACACCCTCTCCAGCATTTACTGTTTGTGGATTTTTAATGATGGCCATTCTGACTGGTGTGAGGTGATGCCTCACTGTAGTTTTGATTTTTCATTTCTCTAATAATGAGTGACATTGAGCATCTTTTTTTTTAACATCTTTGTTGGAGTATAATTGCTTTACAATGGTGTGTTAGTTTCTGCTTTACAACAGAGTGAATCAGTTATACATATACATATGTTCCCATATCTCCTCCCTCTTGCGTCTCCCTCCCTCCCACCCTCCCTATCCCACCTCTCTAGGTGGTCACAAACCACCGAGCTGATCTCCCTGTGCTATACGGCTGCTTCCCACTAGCTATGTATTTTACGTTTGGTAGCGTATATATGTCCATGCCACTCTCTCACTTCGTCCCAGCTTACCCTTCCCTCTCCCCACATCCTCAAGTCTGTGCTCTAGTAGGTCTGTGTCTTTATTCCCATCCTACCCCTAGGCTCTTCATGACCTTTTTTTAAATTCTTAGATTCCATATATATGTGTTAGCATACGGTATTTGTTTTTCTCCTTCTGACTTACTTCACTCTGTATGAGAGGCTCCAGGTCCATCCACCTCACTACACATAACTCAGTTTTGTTTCTTTTTATGGCAGAGTAATATTCCATTGTATATATGTGCCACGTCTTCTTTATCCATTCATCTGTCGATGGACACTTAGGTTGCTTCCATGTCCTGGCTATTGTAAACAGAGCTGCAGTGAACATTTTGGTAC
>NC_041231.1:6648781-6655706 GCF_002837175.3 Physeter macrocephalus
CTACAGCCAGCATTGTTCTCAATGGTGAAAAACTGAAACCATTTCCACTAAGATCAGGAACAAGACAAGGTTGCCCACTCTCACCACTCTTATTCAACTTAGTTTTGGAAGTTCTAGCCACAGCAATCAGAGAAGAAAAAGAAATAAAAGGAATCCAAATTGGAAAAGAAGAAGTAAAGTTGTTACTGTTTGCAGATGACATGGTACTATACATAGAGAATCCTAAAGATGCCATCAGAAAACTGCTAGAGCTAATCAATGAATTTGGTAAAGTAGCAGGATACAAAATTAATGCACAGAAATCTCTGGCATTCTTATACACTAATGATGAAAAATCTGAAAGTGAAATTAAGAAAACACTCCCATTTACCATTGCAACAAAAAGAATAAAATATCTAGGAATAAACCTACCTAAGGAGACAAAAGACCTGTATTCAGAAAATTATAAGACACTGATGAAAGAAATTAAAGATGTTACAAATAGATGGAGAGATATACCATGTTCTTGGATTGGAAGAATCAACATTGTGAAAATGACTCTACTACCCAAAGCAATCTACAGATTCAATGCAATCCCTATCAAACTACCACTGACATTTTTTACAGAACTAGAACAAAAAATTTCACAATTTGTATGAGCATCTTTCCTGTGCTTGTTGGCCAACTATATGTCTTCTTGGAGAAATGTCTGCTTATGTCTTCTACCCATTTTTTCATTGCATTGTTTGTTTTTTTGATATTGAGCTACATGAGCTGTTTGTAAATTTTGGAAATTAATCCCTTGTTGGTAGCATCATTTGCAAGTATTTGCTCCCAGACCTTAGGTTATCTTTTCATTTTGTTTATGGTTTCATTTGCTGTGTAAAAGCTTTTAAGTTGAATTAGGTCTCATTTGTTTATTTTTGTTTTTATTTCTATCACTCTAGAAGATGGATCCAAAAAAATATTGCTGCGATTTATGTCAAAGAGTGTTCTGCCTATGTTTTCCTCTAGGAGTTTTATAGTATCCTATCTTACGTGTAGCTCTTTAATCCATTTTGAGTTTGTTTTTGTGTATGGTGTTAGAGAATGTTCTAATTTCATTCTTTTACACGTAGCTGTCCAGTTTTTTCCAGCACCACTTACCACTTACTGAAGAGACTGTCTTATCTCCAATGTATATTCTTGCCTCCTTTGTCATAGATTAATTGACCATAAATGCGTGGGTTTGTTTCTGGGCTCTCTGTCCTGTTCCATTAACCTCTGTGTCTGTTTTTGTGCCAGTACCATACTGTTTTGGTCACCGTAGCTTTGTTGTATAGTCTGAAGTCAGGGAGCATGATTCCTCCAGCTCTGTTCTTTCTCAATATTTCAGGGTCTTTTTTGTTTCCATACAAATTAAAAAATTTTTTGTTTTAATTCTGTGAAAAATGCCATTGACAGTTTGATAGGGATTGTGTTGAATCTGTAGATTGCCTTAGATATTATGGTCATTTTAACAATATTGACTCTTCTAATCCAAGAACATGTGGTATATCTTTCCATCTGTTTGTGTCGTCTTTGATTTCTTTCATCAGTGTCTTATAGTTTTTGGAGTACAGGTCTTTTGCCTCCTTAGGTAGGTGTATTCCTAGATATATCAAGAAGTATTCCATTTTTTGATATGTCTTTTTTTGTTGTTCTGCCTGAAATATCTCCCCATGATGATTAATTTCAACTTCTCCTTGTAGTTCTGTTGATGGTTGCTTCAGATATTTTGGAGGCTATTTGGTTAGGTGTATACCATCTTTTAGAATTGACCTATCTTCTTGGTGAATTGAGTTTTTGGTCATTGTGTGTCACCTCCTCTATCCATAATGGTGCTTTTTATCTGTGGTCGGTTGATATCAAGCAAAAGAGCATGGAAAAAGACATCTGCAAATACCACACAAAAGAAAAGTCGTGCTTATTTGATTAACTTTAATCCTCACATCTCTTGCAGCATCTCCTAGATTTGTTTTTTTTAGTTTGGCACTTATTCCAAAGGCGTTTACAAAATAGATCGCTGTGCAGCTCAACTTATGAGACCTTGCCTGAGAGTATTTTTATGGCGCCAGTACCTTCGAAGGATCTATCTTTGGCTGGATATAAAATTCTAGCTTCAATGTTTTTTCCTTCAATACCTAAATAGTTATGAATTTATTTATGAATGTTTATGTAAGTTGTTTACTTAAGAGAAATGAGATCCTATGTATCCTGTTCTACAACTTGCTCTTTAAAATTTTGATGGTACCTCTTAGATATCTTACAGGATATGAGCAGACCTGGTTTTACTTTGTTGTCGTTTGTTTTAAACACCAATATAGTATTCCATCGTATGTGTCTACTTTATCCTACCCTGTGTTGGAGGGCTTTTTTTGTTTCTTTGTTTTTTTTTTTTTTTTTTTTTTGCGGTACGCGGGCCTCTCACTGTCGTGGCCTCTCCCGTTGCGGAGCACAGGCTCCAGACGCGCAGGCTCAGCGGCCATGGCTCATGGGCCCAGCCGCTCCGCGGCACGTGGGATCTTCCCGGACCGGGGCACGAACCCGTGTCCCCCGCATCGGCAGGTGGACCCTCAACCACTGCGCCACCAGGGAAGCCCCCGGTTTTTTTTTAACCTGCCTCTTACTGTTGAGACTAGGGGCAGGCAGGTAAGTGCCTACAGTAAAAAAGTTTAAGGAGATGCTCACCTCGGAGTTATGCGCTATAATTCCGCACACTGGCTTCCAGCCCTGGGGCTGCTCCTCTGGTGGCTGGGAGAACCGGACATGCATCTTAACTCCAAGCGGGCGGCAGCGGGGAGTCTGCACACGGCACCTCCTCCAGCCTTGGGCTCTTCTTGGTTCTAGGGAATCGTGGAGACGGGTCTGCTTTCCCACGTGAGGTTAGAACAAGTCTCATTACATCTGTATCTTCTAGGTCACAAAGGAAAATGTTCAAGTTTGGTTGAAAAATATAGGAGACACCCTAAAATGGACAAACCTATTGCAAAGGTTCTCCATTACTACCACATCGAGTACTTCCTCCTGCCTGATGATGGGGAGCCTAAAAAGGTCGATGTGGTGGTGTTTCCAGCCTTGGCCAAAGTGTTCCTGGATTCAGGAATAAAGGTGAATATGTGTGTGTGTGTGTGTGTGTGTGTGTGTGTGTGTGTGTGTGTGTGGCCTTGCATATAGTCTGATACCCACAAGAAATAGCAAGAGCCACAAAAGATCCTCACTTCCCCTGGAACTTGCTAGAAACGTAGGATCTTGGTCGCCATTCTAGGCCTACTGAATGGGAATCTGCACGAACCTAATAATATTGATAGCAACTCTGTGATTTTCTATGAAGATATTCTTACCTAATAATTTCTTTGGTGTTTCGAAAGTTTTGGCAGCTCTTATTATTTCTTTCTGTGTGTACACGTGAGTACATGTGTGTACACGCGCACGCACGTGTGTGTGCACACCCGCCACCTGCACACACACACACACTTCTGCCTGGGGCAGGGCTCTGGGTCAGGATGGGGAGTCCCTGGGAGGGACACTCTTTGCAGGGAATTGCTTTTACTTTATTTTTCCGAGCAACCCAGAGGCATGCAGGCCCCTGTCTGTGGCACCCATTTCCTGATTCCCTATGTGAGTTGGGAGCCAGGAGGGAGTGGGATGTACGGACAGACAAGCGGAAGGCAGGGCCTGCCACATCGTGGCAGCGGTCAGATCTTGGCCTCTGAGCTTTCAACGCTGAGAGTCTCTTGTTGTTCTTTTACACAGACCATCAGGCCATGGCAAGAAGGAGACAAGGTCTGGGTGTCGTGGACCCAAAGTTTTAACATCAACATGACAAAGGAGTTACTAAAGAAAATAAATTTTCACAAAATCACCTTGAGGCTCTGGGACACCAAGGACAAGGTTTCGAAAAAAGCCAAGCATTATCGATTAAAACCTTCTGGGTTTCTGGAAGATGCAGGATCTTTTGGTAAGTCAGGCATTCATGTTTGATCTGAAATGTTTCCGGAGGCATGTGGCTTCTCACCGGTAACAGCAGAAAAGCCAGCCAGCATCTCCTCGTTTGGTGCATCTGGTTTTCCTGGGGCCCACGCTGGTTTCTGTCAGTCAGGGACACCCCCTCCCTCCGGGACATGTGCGGTGATGGGAAGGGTGCCCCAAGTCTGTGTGCCGCCCGTCAGTCACCACTCGGGGCAGTGCTGAGGCAGGCACCCACCACTGGCCTGTGTCCCAGGATGAGTCTGGTGTGCTCCCTGAACAAAAAAATTAGAGGCTATCGAGAAACGAAACAGAAAACTCAAAAGTCCCACAGCCCTGTTTCCATTAGGCCCTTCAGACTCTTCCTCGTGTAAAGATTGTATCAGTGCCAGAAAGTCTCCTTTCAAACTCCCCTCAAAGGAGAGAGGCCTAGGTTGAAGTCACGCAGCTGAATTGAACCCTGTCTCCATCCTGAGCTAATGGTGACCTTGGGCACCTGCTTCATCTGGCCAGGTGCCTGGGGGCAGGGTGGTGGGAGTGCATCCCCCTCCCCCTGCAATAAGGAGGATTGCGCTGTGTAGAGGGAATGTTAAAACTGTAATAAAATGCTGCCACTTAAAATATGCAGCGGCATTCTTGTAAGATACATCCCAGTTTTCGGAGATATTAGAAGGTGAAGTCGACGTGCTTCAGAGAATGGGTGGAATGAGGTGCTGTTACGGCTGCTGATCGCGGCTTCCAGACAAGTACAACCCTCCCCACTTTCCATGAGCAAAGTAGGCCTGGTCTTGCTTGTAGCGAGAGGCAGCGCCAGAATCAGAACCCAGTTTTGTGTGACTGGAAAGTTTTTTCTCCGGTTTCCAGCCTGCCCTCCTCAAAGAGCCTTCCTGACCTTGGGGGCTTGGGGCTTCCGAGTTTTAATCTTTCATTGCTCTCCCGGGTTTCTTACCCTCGGCAGTGTTGGCATCTTGGGTCAGATCGTTCCTTGTTGCAGGGACCGTCCTGGGCACTGGAGGACTGTTAGGAGCATCCCTGACCTCTACCCACTAGATGCCAGGACTAGCCTCCCAGCTGTGACAACTAGAAGTTTCTTCAGACATTGTCCGTAGGTGCAAAATCGCCCCTGGCTGAAAATCACTGATTTGCCTCTAAACTACTAGTCCTGGGTGAGAAAATGGGATTGAAGTTCTATTTTCTTACTTGGACCAAAGGAAAGACCCGTGTCCTCAGAGCGTGGCCTCTAAACCACCTGCATTGGACGCACTTGGAGTGCAGCCTCCATGCAGATTCCAGGGCCTGCCCCAGAGCTACCGAGCCCAAGTTTCTGGTAAACATCTGCCTGGCAGTGGGCTTACCCTGGAGTAGAGGTGCCGGGGTGGGTTTACCAGGAGGACTTCCTGGAGAAGGGGCCATGGAGCCAAGTTTGGAAGGGTAAATGGAATCAGCTGGCCCGAAAAGGGAGGAGGAAGGGTGTCACAGGTCCTTCAGTGAGGGCCCCTGGGCCTTTTGCTGTGAGCGTCCTTGGGGCCACTGCTCCTCCATGAACCCTGTCCCACGCCTGGCGTCACTGCCTCTTAAGTTAACTAATTTTTTTCCGTTAAAAATATCAGTGTGGGGCTTCCCTGGTGGCGCAGTGGTTGAGAGTCCGCCTGCCGATGCAGGGGACGCGGGTTCGTGCCCCGGTCCGGGAAGATCCCACGTGCCGCGGAGCGGCTGGGCCCGTGAGCCGTGGCCGCTGAGCCTGCGCGTCCGGAGCCTGTGCTCCGCAAAGGGAGAGGCCACGACAGCGAGAGGCCCGTGTACCGCAAAAAATCAGTGTGTGTTCACTTTGCAAAACAATTTACAAGTAGATTAGCCAAAGGGAGAAAAAATTAAAATCATATGATGTCTGAGCAGAGACAGCCGTTGCTAACATTTTCCTGTGCGTTTTACAACTGAGTACAAAATTTTAACAAAGACGGATCCAGTGTACATACTGTCTTAAGTCCTGCCTTTTTCCACTTAAGAAGTTATCTTTTTTTTTATTTTGGAGGAGCTTTTTTTAAATCAATATATTTTTAATTGAAGTATAGTTGATTTACAGTGTTTACTGCTGTACGCTAAAGTGATTCAGTCATTTGTGTATACATTCTTCTTTTCAAAAATATTCTTTTCCATTATGGTTTATCATAGGATATTGAATATAGTTCCCTGTGCTATACAGTAGGGCCTTGTTGTTATCCATTCTATATATAATAGCTTAGATCCGCTAACCCCACACTCCCACTGCATCCCTCCCCCAGCCCCCTGCCCCTTGGCAACCACCAGTCTGTTCTCTGTGTCTGTGAGTCTGTTTCTGTTTCATAGACAGGTTCATTTGTGTCATATTTTAGATTCCACATATAAGTGATATCATATGGCATTTGTCATTCTCTTTCTGACTTACTTCACTTAGTGTGATAATCTCTAGTTGCATCCATGTTGCTGCAGATGGCATTATTTCATTCTTTTTTATGGCTGAGTAATATTCCATTGTATATATGTACTGCATCTTTTTTTTTAACATCTTTATTGGAGTATAATTGCTTTACCGTGGTGTGTTAGTTTCTGCTTTACAGCAAAGTGAATCAGTTACACATATACATATGTTCCCATATCTCTTCCCTCTTGTGTCTCCCTCCCTCCCACCCTCCCTATCCCACCCCTCTAGATGGTCACAGAGCACCGAGCTGATCTCCCTGTGCTATGCGGTTGCTTCCCACTAGCTATCTCTTTTACGTTTGGTAGTGTATATATGTCCATGCCACTCTCTCACTTCGTCACAGCCTACCCTTCCCCCTACCCATGTCGTCAAGGTACCACATCTTCTTTATCCATTCATCCATTGATGGATATTTAGGTTGTTTCCATGTTTTGGCTATTGTGAATAGTGCTGCTATGAACATAGGGATGCATGTATCTTTTTGAATTATAGTTTTGT
>NC_041231.1:6655793-6662128 GCF_002837175.3 Physeter macrocephalus
CTCAGCATATGCCCAGGAGTGGGATTGCTGGATTGTATGGTAATTCTGTTTTTAGTTTTCTGAGGAACCTCCATACTGTTCTCCATAGTGGCTCCCACCAACAGTGTATGAGGGTTCTCTTTTCTCCACATCCTCTCCATTTGTAAGACATTTTAATGGTGTCCATTCTGACCAATGTGAGGTGGTACCTCACTGAAGTTTTGATTTGCATTTCTCTAATAATTAGCAGCATTGGGCATCTTTTCATGTGTCTCTTGGCCATCTGTATGTCTTCTTCAGAGAAATGTCTATTTAGGTCTTCTGCCCATTTTTTGATTGGGTTGTTTTTTTGTTGTTATTGAAGTGTATGAGCTGTTTGTATACTTTAGAAATTAAGCCCTTGATGGTTGCATCATTTCCAAATATTTTCCCCCAATCTGTAGGTTGTCTTTTCATTTTATTTACGGTTTCCTTTGCTGTGCAAAAGCTTATAAGTTTGATTAGGTCCCATTTGTTTATTTTTGTTTTTGTTTCTCTTGCTTTGAGAGACTGACTTAAGAAAACATTGGTACGATTTATGTCAGAGAATGTCTTGCCTATGATGTCTTCTAGGAGTTTAACGGTGTCATGTCTTATGTTTAAGTCTTTAAGCCATTTTGAGTTTATTTTTGTGTGTGGTGTGAGGGTGTGTTCTAACTTCATTGATTTGCATGCAGCTGTCCAACTTTCCCAGCACCACTTGCTGAAGAGACTGTATTTTTCCCATTGTATATTCTTGCCTCCTTTGTTGAAGATTAATTGACCATAGGTGTGTGGGTTTATTTCTGGGCTGTCTGTTCTGTTCCATTGATCCATATGTCTGTTTTTGTGCCAGTACCGCACTGTTTTGATTCCTGTAGCTTTATAGTATCATCTGAAGTCTGGGAGGGCTGTGCCTCCTGCTTTGTTCTTTTTCTTCAGGATTGCTTTGGCAATTCTGGGTCTTTTATGGTCCCACATGAATTTTAGGATTATTTGTTCTAGTTCTGTGAAAAAGGTCATGGGTAATTTGATGGGGATCACATTAAATCTGTAGATTGCTTTGGGTAGTATGGCCATTTTAACACTGTTAGTTCTTCCAACCCAAACGCGTGGGATATCTTTCCATTTCTTTGAATCCTCTTCAGTTTCCTTTATTAATGTTTTATAGTCCTCAGTGTATAAGTCTTTCACCTCCTTAGTCAGATTTATTCCTAAATATTTTATTTTTGGGGGTGTGAGTTTAAAAGAGATTGTTGTTTACATTCCCTATCTGATATTTCATTGTTGATGAAGAAGTTATCTTCTTTTTAAAAAAATTTATTAAATTTATTTATTTTTGGCTGCGTTGGGTCTTCATTGCTGCACGTGGGCTTTCTCTAGCTGCGGCGGCTCTTCGTTGCGGTGCATGGGCTTCTCATTGTGGTGGCTCCTCTTGTTGCAGAGCATGGGCTCTAGGCATGTGGGCTCAGTAGTTGTGGCACGCGGGCTCAGTAGTTGTGGCACATGGGCTCTAGAGCGCAGGCTCAGTAATTGTGGTTCACGGGCTTAGTTGCTCTGTGGCACGTGGGATCTTCCCGGACCAGGGCTGGAACCCGTGTCCCCTGCATCGGCAGGCGGATTCTTAGCCACTGTGCCACCAAGGAAGCCTGAGAAGTTATTCTTGAAACTCCTGTTTCCTGGGAGCAGAGACACAAGAGGCCAAGGGAATGGGAAGTTCATCACCTGTGAGAACTTGTCAGCTTTCAGCCTCCTGGTCTTGAACGGAGCATCCCAACGAGAGTTAGCATTTTCTTCTCTTAAATCTGCTCAGCCCCTTGGTTTCTCAGTACTGTCGGACAAAGACCGTCTGAAGCCCCCCAGGTCATGGCTGACTTCTGCTATGCCCTCAACTCTTGGCCACGCCCCACCCAGCACCTACTTGGTGTCACTGCCTGTGTGTTGCTCTCTGGAGTTCTCTAGGCCTCAGCTGCCTCTTCTCTCTGCACCCACGTTTATTTTTGTCTTGTCTCTCCTGCATTGCTCCCCGACCTTCCTGTATCGCCCCTCAGACCCTCGCACTTCACTGTTCTGCAGCTTTTCACGGCTGCCCAGTGCCTTTGGGAACCAAGTCTGACATCTGCGTCCAGCCTCGAAGGCATCGTGAACCTTGCTACCCAGGCCTCCTTTCTCATCGCTGCTGTCACCTGCACACCTGCTCCAGCCCTGGTCCCTGCGAACGCTAGGCTTTTCCCCATTGTAGGGCTTGCCTTCGGGCATCAGGGGCTCTTAGCCTAAATCTCTCGCTCCAGAAATTGTTATGCATTCTTCAGCGCCGCATGCAGTCACATCTCTTTTCTCTCCACATCTCCCTTCAGCATCCGTTACTGCCCTTCGTTCGCTCCTTTCCTCTGCTCGTCCTTCGTTCCACACGTGTTGGCTGCTGCTGTGTGCGTGCAAAGCCCCACCCTGATAGACGTGAAGGACACGGAGGGGTGTCGCCCTCGCTGGGATTGTCCTCACTTTGGTAAAGGGTCAGCTCGCTGACCACAGGAGAGTGACTTAATCGTCAATAAAATGGGGAGGTGGTGATGCCTTTCTTAGAGTGCAGCGTGAACATCAAATGCAACAACAGATACCGGGTGCTTAGTGACCTAGTTTGGGAGAAGCCGTGGCCGGTTGAGGTTTGCATTTCCTGGTGTTTTGAAGCAGCTCCCCCGGCAGCAGCTCCAGGAGGGCAGCGGCCTTGCCTCCCTTATTGGTCCAGCACCAGGAGAGTGATTGTCACAGCGTGGGTGTCAGTGTGTATTTCTGATTGAGTCCGTGATGCTTTCTTCTCCTGCATTCTAGAGGAGGTGAAACATTTGGTTTTAAGTCAGAGAAGATCGTCTGAACAGGGCATTCACGTCAAAGAGAAGCTGCACCAGGACCACGCGCCAGGGAAGCCAGAAAAAGCAAGAAAATGCTTAAGGTCTGGACATGGTGAGTGGAGACCCCGGCAGGGAGGGTGGTTGGTTGGTGTAGCTGGAGCGGCGCGTGTGCACTGGCGCCCGCCCCGCGTGTGCGCTGGCTGTGCTGCGCCCCTTCCCCCTCCGAAGCGGGCGCGGCTCTCCCTGCACGACTCTTCCGTCGTGGATACTTGCCCTTTCATTTTTGTGACTTACCAAAAAAAAAACAAACCCTTTCCTAGCCGTAGAAGTTAGGTACATCTTTTTTGTTTGTTTTTTAGAATATTCAGTGAATATGCTGGGTTGGCCAAAAAGTTCGTTGGGGTTTTTTTCCGTAAGATGTTATAAAAGTATAACACAAGCAGGGAAAATAATCTATCGTTCCGTCACCAGGAACAAACGTAATATTTTGGTTATCATATTATGGCAACTCCTTTGTTTTTGTGCGCTAAGATTTTTTTTTTTTTTTACATGGATGAGGTTATTCTGGACACATAATTTTCTGTTCTGAGATTACTACATCACATGCACTGTCCTGTTTCCTTAAGAACTTTCCGTAAACTTCATCTGTGGTGACTTTGTAATATTTCCTCTGCTGGCGGCACTGTAATGTGCTTAACTATTCCTGTTGGTGGAACTTAGGAATCTTGGGGGGTGTTTTCAGTGTTCTCTACGGTGCTGAAGTGGACAGTTGAACAGATGATAGACTTTTCTTCTTTTTTGTTCTCTGGGGGGGTTAGATAAGGACTTTGAGGGCTTCTCTTGCCTCCATTTGTCCAAAGAAACCATAGTTATTCTGTGTATTCATTCATTACTCACGTATTATTGACAGACCGTTTTACTGAATGCTTGGGGACTGTTGCCTGGGGGCTGGCATTGCACGTGCCTTAGAGAACTCGTATAGAACAGGAAGTTTGGAGGCGCTGGCTAATATTACTGGCTTCTCACCCAGCAGAAAAGGCAACTCTTCCCAAGACCACCGAGGAGTATGAAGAGCTGCTCAGGACGGAAGATCTTGACACAGTACAGTAAGGATGGCCCTGTGTTATTTTGGGGTGTGGGAGTGGAACCCCCTCTTGTACTTGCCCCACAGATTCTCACCCAGAGTCATGTCGATTTTTGGTCACTTCACTTATGCTCGATCTCACGCAATCCAGCTGAGATGAACGGAACGGAGAGAGGCATGCTGTGTCTTTGAGTGTGTTTTCTGCATCGGGCCCCATGCTTTTGCGTGCGTTACTGTATCGCATTAATCATCAGCATTTTCACTCTGTGGGGTGGTATGACCATCTCCATTTTTTCCCTAAAGTGACTGAGAGGTTACGTGATTTTTACAGAGTTATAAAACTAGAATTCTTGGTCATCTTGAGAGTGTTGGTAACGCCAGGATCCCAACCCACACCTTCAGATGACTGAGTCCACAGCCTTTCCTGTTGGGAGTGCAGTTGCTCTTGGGGCCTCCTGTAGCCTAATGAGGGTCTAGCAAAGGAGGCTTCTCAGATGCGGTGGGGAGTCAGGGAGAATGGAGGCCCAGCTGGTGGCTTGACGGGGTAGGATGGGAAGAACCAGAGAACATGTCATTTTTTTCGAAAATTTTATTGAATTATAGTTGATTTACAATGTTGTGTTAATTTCTTCTGTACAGCAAAGTGACTCAGAACATGTTTTAAAGTCGAAAATTTTATTGAATTATAGTTGATTTACAATGTTGTGTTAATTTCTTCTGTACAGCTAAGTGACTCAGAACATGTTTTAAACTGTTGATTAAAAAATTTTTTGCAGGTATTTACAGATTAATTTGGGGAGAATTGACTTTTTTCCCCTAGAATATATATATATATATATATATATATTAAACTTCTTTATTGGAATATAATTGCTTTACAATGGTGTGTTAGTTTCTGCTTTATAACAAAGTGAATCAGCTCAAAGTGACTCAGAACATGTTTTAAAGTGTTGATTAAAAAATTTTTTGCAGGTATTTACAGATTAATTTGGGGAGAATTGACTTTTTTCCCCCAGAATATATATATATATATAAAACTTCTTTATTGGAATATAATTGCTTTACAATGGTGTGTTAGTTTCTGCTTTATAACAAAGTGAATCAGCTATACACATACATATATCCCCATATCTCTTCCCTCTTGCGTCTCCCTCCCACCCTCCCTCTCCCACCTCTTTAGGTGGTCACAAAGCACCGAGCTGATCTCCCTGTGCTCTGTGGCTGCTTCCCACTAGCTATCTATTTTATGTTTGGTAGTGTATATATGTCCATGCCACTCTCTCACTTCATCCCACCTTCCCCTTCCCCCTCCCCATGTCCTCAAGTCCGTTCTCTAGTAGGTCTGTGTCCTTATTCCCGTCCTGCCCCTAGGTTCTTCATGACCTTTTTTTTTTTCTTAGATTCCATATATATGTGTTAGCATACGGTATTTGTTTTTCTTCTTTTTATGGCTGAGTAATATTCCATTGTATATATGTGCCACATCTTCTTTATCCATTCATCTGTCGATGGACACTTAGGTTGCTTCCATGTCCTGGCTATTGTAAATAGTGCTGCAATGAACATTGTGGTACATGACTCTTTCTGTGATTTTTTTTGTTTTTTTATGTCTGTGCAGACAGTGATAATAATCCAGCAGTATTATTATCATCAACAGATTTGTTTTTACTTTTTGAATTTTATTTTATTTATTTTTTTATATAGCAGGTTCTTATTAGTCATCAATTTTATACACATCAGTGTATACATGTCAATCCCAATCGTCCAATTCATCACACCGCCACCCACCCCCTGCCGCTTTCCCCCATTGGTGTCTATACGTTTGTTCCCTATATCTCTGTCTCAGTTTCTGCCCTGCAAACTGGTTCATCTGTACCATCTTTCTAGGTTCCACACATACGCATTAATATACGATATTTGTTTTTCTCTTTCTGACTTACTTCACTCTGTATGACAATCTCTAGATCCATCCACGTCTCAAAAAATTACCCAATTTCGTTCCTTTTTATGGCTGAGTAATAGTCCATTGTATAGATGTACCATAACCTCTTTATCCATTCGTCTGTCTATGGGCATTTAGGTTGCTTCCATGACCTGGCTATTGTAAATAGTGCTGCAATGAACATTGGGGTGCATGTGTCTTTGTTATTTTTTTATTTTTGGGGGGATTTTTTTTATTCAAACAGAAAGTCACAAAAATTATAATCATCCTCATCAGTTTACTCAGTCCCATGTAATTACTTTTCTTAAATCTGATCTTTTGTTAGCACTTTTATGAATTCATCAGTTTTCCATTAGAGTTCTGAAAATGCTTATTCATTCAGTTCAGCAGTATAGTCAGTTACCAGAAACCTGTACTTGTCAGAGTCTTTTCCATGAATTCCTTGAAGATGAAACCCTTTTAT
>NC_041231.1:6662902-6663653 GCF_002837175.3 Physeter macrocephalus
TGAGATATACATTTTAAAGTAATAACTAGAATTATGACTTATAACATTATACCAGAACATATAAGATTTTTAGAAATTTCATGTAATGTCTGAAACATTTATATTAACATATTTTCATACAAATAACCCAAAGATAGTTTAGTATTAGTTGTTTTTTTGTTTGTTTTTTTATACTGCACGTTCTTATTAGTCATCAATTTTATACACATCATTGTATACATGTCAATCCCAGTCGCCCAATTCAGCACATCACCATCCCCACCCCACCACGGTTTTCCCCCCTTGGTGTCCGTACATTTGTTCTCTACATCTTTGTCTCAACTTCTGCCTTGCAAACCGGTTCATCTGTACCATTTTTCTAGGTTCCACACAAGTGCGTTAATATACGGTATTTGTTTTTCTCTTTCAGACTTACTTCACTCTGTATGACAGTTTTTAGATCCATCCACGTCTCAACAAATGACTCAATTTCGTTCCTTTTTATGGCTGAGTAATATTCCATTGTATATATGTACCACATTTTCTTTATCCATTCATCTGTTGATGGGCATTTAGGTTGCTTCCATGACCTGGCTATTGTAAACAGTGCTACAGTGAACATTGGGGTGCATGGGTCTTTTTGAATTATGGTTTTCTCTGGGTATATGCCCAGTAGTGGGATTGCTGGGTCGTGTGGTAGCTCTATTTGTAGTTTTTTAAGGAACCTCCATACTGTTCTCCATAGTGGCTGTATCAATTTACATTCCCACCA
>NC_041231.1:6665136-6665561 GCF_002837175.3 Physeter macrocephalus
TGTTCCTTCCTCTGCAGTTTTTTGGAAGAGTTTGAGAAGGATGGGTGTTAGCTCTTCTCTAAATGTTTGATAGAATTCACCTGTGAAGCCTTATGGTCCTGGACTTTTGTTTGTTGGAAGATTTTAAATCACAGTTTCAATTTCATTACTTGTGATTGGTCTGTTCATATTTTCTATTTCTTCCTGGTTCAGTCTTGGAAGTTTATACCTTTCTAAGAATTTGTCCGTTTCTTCCAGATTGTTCATTTTATTGGCATACAGTTGCTTGTAGTAGTCTCCTAGGATGCTTTGTATTTCTGCAGGGTCTGTTATAACTTCTTTTTCATTTATAATTTTATTGATTTGAGTCCGGTCCCTCTTGATGAGCCTGGCTAATGGTTTATCAATTTTGTTTATCTTCTCAAAGAGCCAGCTTTTAGTTTTAT
>NC_041231.1:6666232-6672310 GCF_002837175.3 Physeter macrocephalus
GTTTTCTTTGTTTCTATTTCATTTATTTCTGCTCTGATCTTTATGATTTCTTTCCTTCTGCTAATTTTGGGTTTTGTTTGTTCTTCTTTCTCTAGGTTCTTCAGGTGTAAGGTTAGATTGTTTATTTGAGATTTTTCTTGTTTCTTGAGGTAGGGCTGCATAGCTATAAACTTCCCTCTTAGAACTGCTTTTGCTGCATCCCATAGGTTTTGGATCGTCCTGTTTTCATTGTCATTTGTCTCTAGGTATTTTTTGATTTCCTCTTTGATTTCTTCAGTGATTTCTTGGTTATTTAGTAACGTATTGCTTAGCCTCCATGTGTTTGTGTTTTTTACGTTTTTTTCCCTGTAATTTATTTCTAATCTCATAGCGTTGTGGTCAGAAAAGATGCTTGATATGATTTCAATTTTCTTAAATTTCCTGAGGCTGGATTTGTGACCCAAGATGTGGTCTATGCTGGAGAATGTTCTGTGCGCACTGGAGAAGAAAGTGTAATCTGCTGATTTTGGATGGAATGTCCTATAAATATAAGTTAAAGCTATCTGGTCTATTGTGTCACTTAAAGCTTCTTTTTCCTTATTTATTTTCACTTTGGATGATCTGTCCATTGGTGTAAGTGAGGTGTTAAAGTCCCCCGCTATTATTGTGTTACTGTCTATTTCCTCTTTTATAGCTGTTATAGTTGCCTTATGTATTGAGGTACTCCTATGTTGGGTGCATATATGTTTTTAACTGTTATATCTTCTTCTTGGATCGATCCCTTGATCATTATGTAGTGTCCTTCCTTGTCCCTTGTAACATTCTTTATTTTAAAGTCTATTTTATCTGATATGAGTATTGCTACTCCAGCTTTCTTTTGATTTCCATTTGCATGGAATATCTTTTTCCATCCCCTCACTTTCAGTCTGTATGTGTCCCTAGGTCTGAAGTGGGTCTCTTGTAGACAGCATATATATGGGTCTTGTTTTTGTATCCATTCAGCGAGCCTGTGTCTTTTGGTTGGAGCATTTCATCCATTCACGTTTAAGGTAATTATAGATATGTATGTTCCTATGACCATTTTATTAATTGTTATGGGTTTGTTTTCGTAGGTCCTTTTCTTCTCTTGGGTTTCCCACTTAGAGAAGTTTCTTTAGCATTTGTTGTAGAGCTGGTTTGGTGGTGCTGAATTGTCTGAGCTTTTGCTTGTCTGTAAAGGTTTTGATTTCTCCCTCAAATCTGAATGAGATCCTTGCCGGGTAGAGTAATCTTAGTTAGGGAAGTTTTTGACTATAATCTCTTCAAATATTTTCTCTGGTCCTTTCTCTTTCTCTCCTCCTTCTGGGATCCTTATAATGCAAATGTTGTTGCATTTAATGTTGTCCCAGAGGTCTCTTAGGCTGTCTTCATTTCTTTTCATTCTTTTTTCTTTTTTCTGTTCCACAGCAGTGAATTCTCTGTGTGTTTCTTCTTGGGTTTATGCTACCTGGGACTCTGTGTTTCCTGGACTTGGGTGGCTACTTCCTTCCCATGTTAGGGAAGTTTTTGACTGTAATCTCTTCACATATTTTCTTGGGTCCTTTCTCTCTCTCTTCTCCTTCCGGGACCCCTATAATGCGAATGTTGGTCCATTTAATGTTGTTCTAGAGGCCTCTTAGGCTGTCTTCGTTTTTTAAAATTATTTTCTCTTTATTCTGTTCCATGGCAGTGATTTCCACCATTCTGTCTTCCAGGTCACTTATCCGTTCTTCTGCCTTAATTATTCTGCTATTGATTCCTTCTAGTGTATTTTTCATTTCTGGTATTGTATTATTCATCACTGTTTGTTTTTTCTTTAATGCTTCTAGGTCTTTGTTAAACATTTCTTGCATCTTCTCGCTCTTTGCCTCCATTCTTTTTCCGAGGTCCTGGATCATCTTCACTATCATGATTCTGAATTCTTTTTCTGAAAGGTTGCCTATCTCCAGTTCATTTAGTTGTTTTTCTGGGGTTTTATCTTGTTTCTTCATCTGGTACATAGCCCTCTGCCTTCATCTTGTCTGTCTTTCTGTGAATGTGGTTTTTGATCCACAGGCTGCAGGATTGTAGTTCTTCTTGCTTCTGCTGTCTGCCCTCTGGTGGATCAGGCTAAGAGGTCTGTGCACGTTTCCTGATGGGAGGGACTGGTACATGACTCTTTTTGAATTATGGTTTTCTCAGGGTAGAGAATTGACATTTTTACATTTCAAAGTTCTCCCATCCATGATCATGGTGTATCTTTTCACCTAATTCAGCTCCTTCCTCCTTTATTGACTTTTAATAGGGTTGTTTTTTTTTTCTTCCTATAGATGTTGTGGATAATTCCTGTAAAAGAATTCCTGAATATTTTAGAGTTTCAGTTGCTTTTTATAAAATATATTATTTTTTCCATCATAAATGATAATTCAAGTTTGTCTGCAGACTGGCAGCCTCAGCATGACTGGGAGCTTGTTAGAAATGGGAATCTCAGGGCCACCCCAGGCTTGCTGAACCACAATCTGCATTTTATTCAGTGATTCATATGCATGTTGAAATTTGAGAAACAATGCGTTAGAGGAATGCAGTGTTACATTTTTAAAAATCTGCTTACATGCAGTCCAGTAAATAGATTCTTAGATCTGGTCCCTGATTTTTCTCACTTTCATTTATTTTTCTCTTTGTGAATTTTCTAGATGTGGTACTTCAAGACCAGTTATTTCTTTGGGAGGGGCCACCACGACGGAGAGGCAGGAGTTAATTGAGAGGCCGTCATTTAGCAGCTTAACAAACTTGTTGGAAAAGCAAAAATTTCAAAGTAAGTTAGGATGGGACTTCGGAAATTTATAGTATAACTAGACCTGGAAAAGAATTATGAAACATTTCAAATTCAGGATGCTTCAATAAGATTCAAATATTATTCAAAAGTAAAAACTACTACCTGCAATTTTAACTTACCCGGTCCATCTCACCTCATCCGTCCATCCATCCATCCATCTATCCATCCCATCCCATCCCATCCCATCCTTTCCCACTCCACCAATATTTCTGTGCTCCTGGTCCATGGTGTTGTGTGTATGGGAAACATGAAAATCTCCAATATTGACCAGAGACTTCCAGATAAATAATTACACTTCTATGTGATAGATGCTGTGTCGGGTGGGTATGTGGGATGTGCCGGGGTGGAGAGATTCTCTTTGGAAGATGAAAAGCCATTTGCTTCTTACGGTGGAATGAGGGAAATGGCACTCCTGAAAGCATGTGATCTGAGTGTCCGACTCCCAGCAAGGACCCTCGGGTCCCTGAATCTACCTCCTCGTTCTTGGCCTAGATCTCCTCAGCAGTGTTTCAGCAAGCGGTTGTGTTTCCAGTATGAGGTGGAAAATTCTAGATCCAGGGCGCTTGCTTCCCGTTTCCCATTCGTTGAGCTGTAACTGCTGCAAATCGTTTCCTTAACCCTCAGTCAACCTGCTTTTCCCAGTTCTAGTCCAACCCTGAAGCTTCTGGAGTCAGGCTCCTCATTGGCCATGGGAGATGTAGGGGAGTAACATCCGTCCTGTTTTTCAGGCCCTAAAAGACTAGGAACACCTTGCAACTCCTTCCGAGTTTTCTCTTTCCAGGATAAACAGCCTCAGTGCTTTTTAATGTCCTTTAAGCATTTTAATGAGGTTTTCAAGCCATGCTTTTTTTTTTTTGGAAGTAGAGAAAAGTACACAGAAAAATGTACAACAATGTACCCACAATTTAGGTAGTAATATTTTGCCATATTTCCTTTATTTCTTTCTTGTTCCTTTTTTCTTTTCTTTCTTTCTTTTCTGTTTTTTTTTTTTTTTTTTTTTTTAAGAAATAAGAGGCTACAGATACAGTTTACGCGCCCTTGGCTTCCCGTGCTTTTGAGAAGCGTACAGCCACCCTCGCCTAGAAATCTGTGTAACCCCCTGCCCCCCTCTTTATCACATGTTCACACAACATTGTAGTGATTTTTGGTTTCGTGAGTTACAGAAATGACTTCACGCGTGCATATTTAACAGCAACTTGCTCTTTCTCTCGACTTTATTTCTGAGATTTATTGGTGTCAGTACATCTCAGTCCAGCCCCTTCTTCTCCCTTCTGTAAAGTGCCCTGTCGGGTAGTGCCCCCTTCATCCCTGCAGGCCCCGCTGAGGGATGTTTGAATAGTCACGTTTCCTGTTGTCACCAGCACTGCGACAGCGACCGTCCTTGCGCGGGGCTCCAGCGCACACGTAGGAGGGTCTAGGGTGCATGCCCGGCGGGGTCACGGGCGTAGGAAATGCACTGTGACTGCTCAGGGTATGCTGCCGGTTTGGGGTCCTGGTTGTACGTCTTTGCCCTCCTGACAGCAGCCCCGAGAATTCCCGCTTCTCCTCCATGTCACCCTTGGATAGTCAGGGGCCCAGTTCCTGATTATTGGGATTGAGAGTATCTAGAATGCTTATCTGGTCAGCACTTAGGTCATTTGCCTATTCCCATTTCTTCACTTATGTCGTTCTGTTGTGTTTAAATTTTTTTTCTTGTTGATCCCCAAGCCTTTTTTTTTTTAAGGTCTTTCGAATAACTCTGCGTAGTTTCATGCACTGTGAACATCACAGGCTGGGGTCTGTATCTTACCCTTTCCCTTCAAGTAGGGTGTCTTGTTGTGTACCCCGAGTATTCACCTCTTCCCGTCCAGTTTGTACTTTGCGAAACACTTAAGAGAACCTTCCTCAAACAGATGGCAGTCTAGTCTCCCAAGTATTCTTCTAATGATTTTGAAGTTTTTGTTTTCCACCTTCAGTCTGCAGCTCATTTTGCATACGGCATGAGGTGCCCTATAGTTTCATTTGCCTCCAGATGGATAGTCAGTATCATTGGTCGACTGGTCCCTTTTTTCCCACTGATTTGAAACGCCACCTCTGGCCTCTGTTAGGTCTCCCTATGTGCGTGGCTCTATTTCTGGGCTTGCCCGCAATGGTCTGTTCCATTGGTCTCTGTGTCACAGAACCTATAGCTCATGGCTTTAGTTACCCACACTTAACGTGTCTTATCATCTCCTCTTTCTTCGTGATCTAAGCTGGGTGCTGAGCTGAGCACCTTATGTGCCTTTGCCCACTGACCCTCTCGATGCCCTTAGGAGGCAGGTGCTGCCCCCATTCGACAGACGGGGGCGTCGAGGCTCAGAATGGTTAAGGCACTTTCCCTGCAGGAGGGAGAGAGCTGATTCTAGAACTTTGGTGGTTCAGCTTCAAAGCCCAACCCTCAGCGCTGCACTGTGGTTATAAGCCGACGGGGAGGAGAACTTGGGTATTGTGTGGCGCTGGTGTCGTCACAGCTGGCTCTGGGTAGTGGCGAGTGGGGGATCAGGACCCCGTAATTTCCTGCTGCGTGTAACCGACGACTGCTGTCCGCCTTGAGATGCGTCTCCCGGTTGCTGGGATAGAGCAGGGGCCCAGACTCTGCCCCCAGAGCCTTCCGCATCCCTGCCGCGTTAAGCGGTCACATCCAGCCTCCGGGCCAGGAGCTCCTCGTAACGTTTATTCCCTTCCTCTGATTTCACAGTTAAATGGAAGGGATCAGACGCGAAGAGGAAAAGCCAGAGCACGAGGGAGAAATCCCGCCTGGAGACGGACTCCAGGCTGGCAGGCCACGGGAAGCAGGGCACCTTCGCCATGCAGCTGGCGGTGACGCCGCTCCTCGCAGGTAGCCACGCCCGTTCCCAGCAGCGTCCGGTCTCCTTGACCCGTGTGGCTAGAAAGCCCATAAACAGGACACTCGCGGTGACCGAGCCCCCGCCCTACGCTCTCAGCCACCTCCGCCGAGTGGGCGTGTCTCCGCGCTACAGAGCGGGAAGCGCAGGCGCAGCGACGTCAAACGCGTCGGCCCAGATGACGCAGCGAGTAAGCGAAGGCCGAGTTTGAGCGTAGGTCTGGTTCCCAAGTCCCAGCAAGCGTGAGAATAAGAAATGTCACGGTTTTGTTTGCTACATAAGATGCTACTTTGTATAAACACGTTCCTGCAGATTTTTTTTTTTTTTTTTGCGGTACGCGGGCCTCCCACTGTTGCGGCCTCTCCCGTTGCGGAGCACAGGCTCCGGACGCGCAGGCTCAGC
>NC_041231.1:6672515-6691136 GCF_002837175.3 Physeter macrocephalus
GGCACGAACCCGTGTCCCCTGCATCGGCAGGCGGACTCTCAACCGCTGCGCCACCAGGGCAGCCCCGTTCCTGCAGATTTTTACAAAGACGTCTAGTAAAGGAAATGAGGACAGGCGACCAGTATTTTTGTTCTATCGTTTACTTCTCACGACCAACTCTGATCTTCGCAGTGAACTGGAGCTGGTGGTACAGGGCGTGGTTATCATTGTCACGAATTTTTCAGGGAGGAATCAAAACTCAGAGAAGTCAAGCAGCTAAACCTGAGGGCACACAGCTCAGTGGCAGAACAGGGGTTTGCTTCATTTACTTTGCAAGATCTATCACAGTTTATAAACTAAGTTTGATAAATAATAAGTAGGTATTTAATATGTCCATATGTTTAGATAATGGAAGGCTCAGAATATATTTTGGGTAAAATTATGTGACGTTGTTTTAAAAAGGGAATATGGGGGGAACCCTCTTTCTTTTTAGAAAATAATCTCAAACTTATTTCGCTGTGGGGTTTTTGACCATCAGGGTGAACGAGTGCCCCCTTCTGGCCTATCTGGAGAAACTTAGGGAAACGCGGAGGGTCAGTGAAACCCCATAGGGTCAGAGTCCGGTGCCGGGGGTGCCGGGAAAATCCTTATTCCCACAGGCGCTTGGGTTGATGTCGGTATGTTTTGAAGAACTACTTTTAACTTTTTTGTCTACACGTTTAGACGAATTTTTGAAAATTAGTTCCACCCAAAGTGAGCTTTCAGAGACTCTTACCCACTGCTGAGCCGTGTGCAGGAGGACCGGGCCTTTCACGCAGCGGCCACGTGGCCCCGCCTGGGGCAGTGACTTTGGCTCATGTTTCTTTGGTCTTGAACCCAGAAGCAACCGGTGCTGCTCCAGGCGGGTGGGCCCCGGGGGACCTGCCTGACCTGCTCCTTACTTTGCTGTGAGGCGAGGGAGACACCGAATGGTCCTGGTCTGGCCGGTGTGACCACTTCCAGCAGGTGAAGCCAAGAGGTGCCTGGGCCTCCCCTCCGTTTAACCTGTGCCGCCATGGCCCTGTACAGTGACAGTTATTGCAAGAGTGACAAACAGACTTTGAATCCTGGCTCAGCCCTTTACCAGCAGGTCGCCTGCTTTCTCTGAGTCTCAGTTTCCTCGTCTGTGAAATGGGGACAATAACTCCCGCCCCAGGGGGCTGTAGGAAGGATCACGAGAGATAATGTGTGTAAATGGCTTAGCGGGGAGCCCTGCACACAGCAGAACTCAGGCAGGTTACTGGTGAGGAGGTGGCAGCTGCTTCGCCCGGACATCTGGGTGGGCTGCGTGTAGGGCCCTGGGCCTCTGACGTGGGGGCAGAAAGATCCCTGCTCCCTGGCACCGAGGCCACGCCTCGTGGTCATGACTGCAAGTGGCCGTGGCTCAGCAGGCCAATTGTAGGTTTCTTTTTGCCATAAAATAGAATAGCATAAGATTATTCCAAAACTAGAATGATTATTTTTGGTCATCTTCAATTTAATTTTTTTAAAATAAATTATTTTATTGTATTTATTTTTGGCTGTGTTGGGTCTCCATTGCTGCACGCGGGCTTTCTCTAGTTGTGGCGAGCGGGGGCTACTCTTCGTTGCGGTGCACGGGCCTCTCATTGCAGTGGCTTCTCTTGTTGCGGAGCATGGGCTCTAGGCGTGTGGGCTTCAGTAGTTGCGGTACGTGGGTTCAGTAGTTGTGGCTTGCGGGCTCTAGAGTGCAGGCTCAGTAGTTGTGGCGCACGGGCTTAGTTGCTCTGTGGCATGTGGGATCTTCCCGGACCAGGGCTCGAACCCGTGTCCCCTGCACTGGCAGGTAGATTCTCAACCACTGCACCACCAGGGAAGCCCCATCTTCAGTTTAAGATTAGGCCGCAGACTTTGCATACCTTAGTGGTAAATATTGTTGGCCAGTAAGTTATCTAGAAAGGTTCTGTGTTTGGAGTGAACTCTTATATTTACTGCATAGAGGAGGGGCCACACTTTTAGCCATGCAGGACTGGTTTCAACACTGGTTCCGCTGCTTATTGGCCAAGAGTCCTTGGGCGATCACTTGACATCCCTGGACCTATCATGTTCAAGTCCGGCAGCTGTAGGTGCACAAACCTTGTGGTGGCCGCTCGTCCTTGCCTTGTTCCTTACGTGGGACACTGGTTCTCACCTTGGGCACTTATGCCCCTGGTGACACTTGGCACTCTGTGAGGCATCTTTGGGTGTCACAAGTGGGAGTAGGACACTGCTGAATGTCCCATGCTGCACAGGATGTTCCTCATGACGAATAATTATCAGTCCTCAAGTGTCAGTAGTGCTGAGGTTGAGATCCCTGCCCTGGATCATGGCTGACATCACCTGAGATTTCTGAATGATGATATGAGTAGATGTTTGCACTAGAGAGTCCTTCTAAACTGGGCAGTCTTCTATGAAAAGGCTTGCAAAGCTCTAGAACACAGATCAGAATTGGCTATGGTCTTCATGAGTTGGTTTATTGAAGAGAGTCACAGGGAGAAGTGGGGGGGGGTGTCCCCAGGAGATGCCCACGGCCCAGGCAGACAGTGCACACATCGGACCTGGGACTTGTTCTGGAAGCAACTGCTCTTTCTGAGTGTGAGTGATGGGGCTCTCACGTGCCCTAAAAATATATTTACCAGCATCATGAAAGAAATAGAACTGGTCTTTTTGAGCACGGACCCTGTGCTAGGAGGGGCGGTTCTCCTGACACCTTCTCGTACATAATCCCTCTTCATCCTCTTAACCCTAAGAAAGGTGGTATCTCTGTCCATTTTGCGTACCACGAAATCGAGCCTCAAAGAGCCTCTAACTTGTTGTAGGTCCATGATGCCTGACAGTCGGATTTAGGGTTTGAAAAATCTGCTTGCAAATCTGGAGCTTTGCTTTTTTTTTTTTTTTTTTTTTTAGCCTTCACCAGTGTCTCTCCACCTGGTGAAATATATGGGCCCCTTTTGTGAGAAAAGTATTCTCACAGCTGCCCACGTGCCCTGCAGTGGTCAAGTCACCCACCCTTCTCTGCAGTCGCACTGTTGCACAGCTGTCACGGCAGGAGGTTTGCCGGGCTGGATTTGGCGCGAATGTACCGCTTGTGTTCTACGTCAGTACCTACACTTCCCTCCCTGGATTACAACAGTGAAAGTGACACCGCTGGGCACCGAACACAGACACTGGTGTTACTTGTTCCTGAATGTGCTCTAGTCTAAGAGAAGTGCCTGGAGAAGTGCTCCAGCGCTTTCTGCAGTGAAGGACTTGTTCCGTGTCTGCTCATAGCCACACATGGCTGCTGAGCGTGTGACGTGGGACTCATGTGATGAAGGAAGTGCCTTTTATTTATTTAATTTATTTATTTATTGGCCATGCCCCGCGGCATGTGGGATCTTAGTTCCCCGACCAGGGTCTGAACCTGTGCCCCCTGCAGTGGAAGCGTGGAGTCTTAACCACTGGACCTCCAGGGAAGTCCGAAGGAAGTGCATTTAAAATTATATTTAATTTTAATTAATTTAAACATAAATATCCACATACGGCCAGTAACTACGGGACTCGCAGCACAAGTCTGGTGGTTCCAGAATTACCTGGAGAGATTTTAAAAATTCCAGTGTGGAGGCTACAGCCGAGACCAAGCCCATGCGACTGGGGGTGGGACCCAAGCGTCATTGTTCCTGATTGTAGCCTATAGATGATTCAGGAAATGCTTATATCACAAGGTGATCATCGAGATTAAATCACAAAATGAAATTCTCTTGGAGAACCTATGGGACCCCAGTTGAAAAAGTGGTGCAGACATGCTGCCTGTAGGTGTTTCCCAATTATTATTATTATTATTATTTGCGGTACGGGGGCCTCTCACTGCTGTGGCCCCTCCCGTTGCGGAGCACAGGCTCCGGACGTGCAGGCTCAGCGGCCACGGCTCACGGGCCCAGCCGCTCCGCGGCACGTGGGATCTTCCCGGACCGGGGCACGAACCCGTGTCCCCTGCGTCGGCAGGCGGACTGACAACCACTGCGCCACCAGGGAAGCCCGCAATTATTATTTTTTAAAGTTTTCCTCTTTTCTGTGTAATTTTATCTTTGGCTCTCAGGTTGCCTGATCCCTCCCGTGCTGGTCTCGGGGCCATTCTGAGTAACATTCTAACGCTGTGTGTCTCTCCCCGCAGGATGGCAAACTGTCGTGAGTCGTGGCAGTGGCGGGTCGGCCAACGTCTTAGATTGTTTTTTGACCCTAAAAACAGAAGTTCCCCTCATGACGGAAGAGCAAAAGCGGGACTTAAACCCCCTGACCATAGAGGTCAAGTGTGTTTCCTGCCTTCCATCACGGTCTGTGTCCTTCAGCGAACTAGAGGTAAGAGTGAGCCAGGCCGGCCGGTTTGAGAGCTGCTTTTCCCAGCCATGTGCCCATCTCCTGCCGCGCCTCACCCGCAGTGGCCCTACGTGAGAAGTATGATCATCAGCCCCATTTCCTCATTTAGGATCTCACAGCCAGACAGCAAAGGGACGAGGTTCCTGGGATCGGGAGTTACCGAGTGTGAGGTCTCCTCCGCTACACCGCAGGGTTCCTCAGGTGCAGGCAGCAACCCTCCGCTCAGGAGGGGCCCTGTGCTTCCTTGTCCCAGCAGCGGTGCTCACCCAGTGCTCCCTGATTTTGAACCAGCCAGTTTAGTGCTGCTGTTTACCTTGGGAGTCCCCTGTTCCTCTCCTGTTGGGTTCCTGTCCCTGGATTCTGTGTCTTGCTCTTGCTCTGCTTCCTCTTTGATTTTGCTGGAGCACATCCTCCTGTAGCTTTCTGAGAAGAGGTTAATGGGAGATACTTGTTTTAAGATCTCCTATGTCTGAAAATATCCTTATTCTACCCTTATACTTGATTGATTGATAGGGTATAGAATTCTAGGTTAAAAAATCATTTTCCTTCAGTTTAAAAAATTTTTTTATTGGAGTATAGTTGATTTACAATGTTGTGTTAGTTTCAGGTACACAGTAAAGTGAATCAGTTATACATATACACATATCCACCCTTTTTACATTCTTTTCCTGTATAGATCATTACAGAGTATTGAGTAGAATTCCCTGTGCTATACAGTAGCTCCTTGTTAGTTATCTATTTTATATATAGTGGTGTGTATATGTCAATCCCAATCGCCCAATTTATCCCTCCCCCCTCTCCCCTGGTAACCATAAGTTTGTTTTCTACATCTCTGACTCTATTTCCATTTTGTAAATAAGTTCATTTTTACCATTTTTTTAGATTCCACATACAAGCAATATCGTATGATATTTGTCCTCTGTCTGACTTACTTCACTCAGTAGGATAATTTCTAGGTCCATCCATGTTGCAGCAAATGGCATTATTTCATTCTGTTTAATGGCTGAGTAATATTGCATTGTGTATATGTACCACAACTTCTTTATCCACTCCTGGATAAATTATCCATCCATCGACGGTCAATTAGGTTTCTTCCATGTCCTAGCTGTTGTAAACAGAGCTGCAGTGAACACTGGGGTACATGTATTTTTTTTTATGTATATAAATTTATTTATTTATTTATTTATTTATGGCTGCATTGCATCTTTGTTGCTGCATGCAGGCTTTTCTCTAGTTGCGGCAAGCGGGAGCTACTCTTCGTTTCGGTGCGCAGGCTTCTCATTGCGGTGGCATCTCTTGTTGTGGAGCATGGGCTCTAGGCACGTGGGCTTCAGTAGCTGTGGCTCGCCGGCTCAGTAGTTGTGGCTCGTGGGCTCTAGAGCGCAGGCTCAGTAGTTGTGGCGCACCAGCTTAGTTGCCCCACGGCATCTGAGATCTTCCTGGACCAGGGCTCGAACCCGTGTCCTCTGCATTGGCAGGTTGATTCTTAACCACTGTGCCACCAGGGAAGCCCCATGTATCTTTTTGAGTTACGGTTTTCTCCGGATATATGCCCAGTAGTGGGATTGCTGGGTTATATGGTAGCTTTATTTTTAGTTTTTTAAGGAACCTCCATACTGTTCTCCATAGTAGCGGCACCAACTTACATTCCCACCAACAGTGTTAGGAGGGTTCCCCTTTTTCCACACCTTCTCCAGCATTTTCCCTTTTCTCCACACCCTCTCCAGCATTTATTGTTTGCAGATTTTTTTGATGATGGCCATTCTGACTGGTGTGAGGTGATACCTCATTTCTCTCATAATTAGAGATGTTGAACATCTTTTCATGTGCTTTTTGGCGATCTGTATGTATTCTTTAGAGAATTGTCTGTTTGGATCTTCTGTCCATTTTTTAATTGGGTTGTTTTTTTTTGATATTGAGCTGCATGAGCTGTTTGTATATTTTGGAGATTAATCCTTTGTTGGTCTTTTTATTTGCAGATATTTTCTCCCATTCTGTGGGTTGTCTTTTTGTTTTGTTTTTGGTTCCCTTTGCTGTGGAAAAGCTTTTAAGTTTAATTAGGCTCCATTTGTTTATTTTTTGTTTTTATTTTCATTACTCTAGGAGGTGGATCCAAAAAGATATTGCTGCAATTTATGCCAGAGAGTGTTCTGCCTATGTTTTCCTCTAAGAGTTTAATAGTATCCGGTCTTACATTTAGGTCTTTAATCCATTTTGAGTTTATTTTTGTGTATGGTGTTAAGGAGTATTCAAATTTCATTCTTTTACATGTAGTTGTCCAGTTTTTCCAGCACCACTTACTTTAAAAAAATTAATTAATTTATTTTATATTTATTTTTGGCTGTGTTGGGTCTTCGTTTCTGTGCGAGGGCTTTCTTCAGTTGCGGTGAGCGGGGGCCACTCTTCATCGCGGTGCACGGGCCTCTCACTGTCACGGCCTCTCCCGTTGCGGAGCACAGGCTCCAGACGCTCAGGCTCAGTAGTTGTGGCTCACGGGCCTAGCCGCTCCGCAGCATGTGGGATCTTCCCGGAGCAGGGCACGAACCTGTGTCCCCTGCACTGGCAGGTGGATTCCTAACCTCTGCACCACCAGGGAAGCCCCAGCAACACTTATTGAAGAGACTATTTTCTCCATGTTATATCCTTGCTTCCTCTGTCACAGATTAGGTGACCATAGGTGCATGGGTTTATTTCTGGGCCTTCTATCCTGATCCATTGCTCTATATATTTCTGTTTTTGTGCCAGTACCATACTGTTTTGATTACTGTAGCTTTGTAGTATAGTCTGAAGTCAGGGAGTGTGATTCCTCCAGCTCCGTTTTTCTTTCTCAAGATTGCTTTGGCTATTTGGGGTCTTTTGTGTTTTGATACAAATTTTAAAATTTTTTGTTCTAGTTCTGTTAAAAATGCCATTGGTAATTTAACAGGGATTGTATTGAATCTAGATTGCCAAGGTGACTATCTTTAAAAAGGTCTGCTTGAAAGGCTGGCCCTTGGCAGGTGTCTAGGAACTTGAATCTTTCTCTGATGAGAGTGGTTCCTGGGCCTGACTGTTTCTGCCAACAGTGCTGACCATGCTTTCCTCCAGGGCACCTGGCGTATTGGGACACAGGCTGGGGGAGCCTAGTACCCAGCCCCAATCAAAACCCTGGGTGCTAGGTCTCCAGTGAGCTCCCTGGTGGACAGTACGTCACCTGAGTTGTCACAGTCAGTTGTGCAGCAGCTCAGTGCATCCTGGGACACACAGGAGGAGGCCATGGGGAGCTGGCGCCTGTCCCCCTGCTTTGCCTCACAGCCCTTTTCCCTTGGCAGGTTTTGCCTGGTCTCCTCTGGCCTTTGTGAAGCCCAGCTGTGGGTCCAACCACAGCCGAGTCCTGAGGTCCTCCTAGAGAATCACGGATCTGGGGATGGCTCCGGGGCGGCCGACTCAGCAGTGTTTTCCTGCTTCGTGGGTCACCATCCCTGTTTGTACAGTCCTTGTTTCCTCAAGTTGGTTTTTCTGTTTGTTTGGTCTCCATTGTCACATGTCTTAATCCCCTGGTTCGCTGCTCATAGGTAAGAATGGGGGCCTCAAAAGCAGCCTTGGGTGCTGAGCGGGCTTGTGGGCTCTGAGCCTCATGCTGCGGTGGCCTGGGTGGGCTGGTGGTGGGGGGACCTCAAGATCGGTCTCTGGAGGTCTCTCCCAGTTGCCCGCCTGGAGGGTAAGGGTCTGGTAGCCAAGGGATGAAAAGGACGTGGGGTCTGCATCGGATGGTCCGTGAGCATTTGGTCACCTAATACATCTGGTTTGGATAGGAGCCGAATGCCATTAGCTGTCCCTCGTTCCAGAGACCCTCTGGTTTTTTTTAATTTTTAAAATAGCAAGCAGAAAAGTAAAAATATCCTACAAAATCGACTATTTTCTCTTGGTGTACAGTTCTGTAAACTTCAATTCATGTGTGGATCAGTGTTCTCACCACCACAGTGAGGATACAGAACACCTCTATGACGGCACCCCCTAACTCTTTTGTACTAGCCCTTTATGACCACATCTTCCCCACCCACACTCCCGGCAACCACAGATGTGTTCGTCGTGATAGTTTTAACTTTTGAAGATTGTCGTACAGATGGGGTTATATATTGTGTAACATCCACACTAACGACCTCTGCTCCAGCAGGGAACAACTCGTACAGCCTTCTTCACTCAGTATGATGCCGGCGAGATTCCTGCAAGCTAGAATTCATCCCTTTTTGCTGCTGAATCGTATTCTGCAGCTGGATGTAACCGCAGTCTGTCTTTGTCCGTTAACCCACGGAGGATGTTTAGGTTGTTTCTGGTTTGGGGCAGTTATGAACACAGCTGCTAAAACATCTGTGTACATGCTTTTGTGTGAACATAAGCCTTCAGTTCTTTAGGATAAATGCCCACAAGTGGGCTTCCCGGGCTCTGTGGAGAGGGTATGGCTGCATTCTCACCAGTGGTGTGCGAGGGTTCCAGCTGCTCCTTATCCTCCCCAGAACGTGGTATTGTCAGTGTTTTATTTTTAATTTTGGCCACTCTAATGAGTATGCAGTGTTATCTCATTGGGGTTTACCGTGCATTTCCCTGACGCAGAGTGATGTGGCGCATCTCTTAATCTGCTTATCTGCCACTTTATGGCCCCTTTGGTGAAGTGTTAATTCAAGTTTTTGCCCACATTTCAACTGAGTTCTTTTTTTTTTAAAACAAATTTATTTATTTTTGGCTGCATTGGGTTTTCATTGCTGTGAACGGCCTTTCTCTAGTTGCGGCGAGCAGGAGCTACACTTTGTTGCGGTGCGTGGGCTTCTTATTGCGGTGGCTTCTCTTGTTGCGGAGCACAGGCTTCAGTAGCTGTGGCTCACGGGTTCCAGGGCACAGGCTCAGTAGTTGTGGCACACAGGTTTAGTTGCTCCACGGCATGTGGGATCTTCCCGGACCAGGGCCCGAACCCGTGTCCCCTGCATAGGCAGGCAGACTCTCAACTACTCCGCCACCAGAGAAGTTCTCAACTGAGTTCTTAGTTTTCCTGTTGTTGAGTTGAGAGTTTTTAAATCTATTCTGGATACAAGTCCTCTTTGGGATATATTCTTTGCAGATATTTTCTCCCAGTCTGTAGTCTGCCTTTTTATTCTCTTATTTTAATTTTGATGAAGTCCAAATTATACATTTTTGTCTTCTATAGATTGTGTTTTTGTGTCACATCTAAGAACGCTTTGCCTAACCCCTGGTGACAGGGGTTTTCTTCTATATGTTTATAGTTTTACATTTGGATCTATAATCAGTTTTGAGTTAATTTATGTATAAGGTTTAAGTTAATGTTTTTTTTTTTGCATACACATGACTAATTGTTCAAGCACCATTTGTGGAAAAGCCTTTTTTTTTTTTCATTGAATTTCTTTTGCATTTCTGACAAAAATCAGTTGGCCGTACTGGTAGAGGACTATTTCTGGATCCTTTATTCTTCTTTTTCAAAATTGCGTTAGCTCTTCCATTTCTTTGCCCTTTCATATAAATTTTAGAATCAGCTTGTCTCTATCTACAGGAACGTGTGCTAGGATTCTGCCTGACTTGGCATTAAATCCATAGACCAGTCTGGGGAGAGCTGGCGTCTTCCTGTGTTGAGCCCTCCCACCCCTGAATCCAGTGTGCCTCTCTGTTAGTGCGGGTCTCCTCTTTTCTCTCTCGTCAGTGTTTTGAAGCTCTCAGGACCCTGTATTCATTTGCCTGCACAGGAAACTGACAGCCTCCTGCCAAGCAGTAGGGGAGGGGAGGGCACTTGGGCCGGACGGCCTCTCGGGGGACTTGCACCGGTTCCCTTGCTGGGCTCTCCCCTGGGACCCCCAGACCCACAGATGCTGGGTCCTGCCAGTTCCTAAGTCTTTCGAGGATTTTGCAGAGAATGTGGCTGGTTCTCAGCTTCTCCATCACATGCTTGGAATTCGGCCTCCTCGCCTGTGCTGTGTCTGCACCGCTTGCTCGCCACCGTCCCAGCGCTCATGCTGGCTTCCGTTCTCTTCTCCTTGTCCTTGTATGTTTACGTCTTAAAAAACAACTCCCTCTGGTTTTAGGGGAGTTCGGTGAGGGGTGTAACCAGATGTATGTGTTTAGTCTTCCACTTAAACCGCATGACCTGATGTTTAGTTCATGTCCCCAGCGGGCTGAAGTCGCCCGCACAAGGGACTGTGGTGTCAGCGTCCCCGGCGCCCAGCCCGGGGCCTGGTACAAACAGGAGCTCGGTGACCATCGGTCAAGCATGAGAGCCAAGGAACAGCACATTTTGATACACTGTTTGCTTCCGTTCTCTTCTCCTTGTCCTTGTATGTTTACGTCTTAAAAAACAACTCCCTCTGGTTTTAGGGGAGTTCGGTGAGGGGTGTAACCAGATGTATGTGTTTAGTCTGCCACTTAAACCGCATGACCTGATGTTTAGTTCATGTCCCCAGCGGGCTGAAGTCGCCCGCACAAGGGACCGTGGTGTCAGCGTCCCCGGCGCCCAGCCCGGGGCCTGGTACAAACAGGAGCTCGGTGACGAGCCAAGGAACAGCACATTTTGATACACTGTTTGTGTCACAGTTCATCTGTTCAGATTTTCAGTTGCCTGCCCAGCTGCTGCCACTGCAAACAGATTACAGGTTGGGAACTTGAACTTGCTGGCGGGCAGGTCCAGGAGAGAAAAGCAATAGGGGATTTCCTTCCACTCTCTCTGTCTCATGGGTTCCCCCACCCCATTCCTTGGAACAGAAAGGGAGCTCTGTCTCTCCATGCCTGGTGCATAATTCTGGGATTCAGGCTTCCTTTGCGTCTAGTCTGGGACATGCAGGAAGAGAATAAAACCCAGGAAACTCACTGGGTTTGGTCTCTCCAATCTGCGCACTGCCTTTTACTTTTCAGAAGCTGCTCCGTGTACCTCTCTAGGGTGTTTTTTCTTTAGTATTTATTTATTTATTTAGGCTGCGCCAGATCTTAGTTGCGGCACACGGGACCTTTGTTGTGGCCTGCGGGCTTCGTAGTTGCGGCATGCGGACTCTTAGTTGAAGCATGCTTTCTGTTGTATTCAGTGGGAGCTGCAGTGTGGGTGTGCTTCTTCCGTTTAACCAGATTTGAAAGCGCCTCTTTTATTTTTCTTTTTGATTACTGATTTATAGATATTCTTTTTATTAATATATTGTGGATACAAGTCCTTTGTCACATATATATGCATTGTACATATTTTCTGCCCATCTGGAGCTTGACTTTAATTTTCTTAATAGTGCCTTTTTTTTTTTTCTTTTGCGGTACGCGGGCCTCTCACTGCTGTGGCCTCTCGCATTGCAGAGCGCAGGCTCCGGACGCGCAGGCTCAGCGGCCATGGCTCGCGGGCCCAGCCGCTCCGCGGCACGTGGGATCTTCCCGGACCGGGGCACGAACCCATGTCCCCTGCATCGGCAGACGGACTCTCAACCACTGCGCCACCAGGGAAACCCTTAGTAGTGTTGTTGATGAAGTCCATCTTATCAACTTTTTCTGTTAATGCTTTTTGTGTCATATCAAATAAATCTTTTTTCCACCCCAAGTTTATGAAGATACTACCCTGTGTTTTCTTCTAGAAAAGGTATGATTTTAGCCTTAATGTTTAGGTCTATGATTCCTCTAGAATTAATTGCATTTTCCTAACCATAAAAATTGTATATTTCTTCATTTAGATTTTCTTTAATTTCTCTCTGCAATGTTTTGTAGTTTTCAGTGTACAGGTCTTAAACATCTTTCATTTCTTCCTAAGCATTTTGTTTTGATGCTGTTGTAGGTGATATTTTAAAATTTTCAGTTTTAGAATTTTCCTTGCTAGTAAATAGAATTACAATAGTTTTGACCTTGATGATATACTTTTATTTTTTAAAAACCGAACAAATAGATTTATTTTATGTACCTGATCATTCTGATACCTGTGCCTTTGTACATCTGGTTTTGCTAGTGGTACCCTTTTCCCTTAGGAGTTTTGTGATTTTTTACTGTGATCCCATGTTTGATGGAACTTTCTCTGTGGGAGTTCTTTGAGGCCTAGGTTGGAAGTGGATTTCTCCAGAAGGTTTTCTTAATTATTTCTGCCAGGTACCTGGGAGCCCTACCAACCCAGGATTATTTTAAAAGAAAATTTCAGCATCAATGGTAAAAGAAATAGTAAAAGAAATAGTACCCTTGGAGTATGCATTCAGACCACACACTTGTGTAATGGTGAGCTTCTGATGATAAAGTTGTAGCAGGCACAAGGTTCCCTGTTTCTGTCCCGACACAGCCCTGCCCCCCCACCTCCAGCTCAGCCTGCGAGTCCTCTTAAACCCAGACCCAAGTTCTGCTTGGTCACTTTATATGCTAAAGGTGAGCTGTGCCAGCCCTCCAGATGCGTGTCTGGGAAACACGGATTCTCTGTTCTAAAAGCCACTCCTCTCCACACTTTCTGTGCCCGGCCATGGGACGGGAAGAAGGCACAGGGCCTGTCCTCATGGCACTGGCCATCCGGGGGAAGTAGCTGCTTCAGCTGCCAGCTCAGCGCTGTACGCACGGCTCTCGGGCCTCGCAGTGGCCTTGCAGAGTGGGCTCTGTCCTTGGGGTCTGTGAATGAGGAACCACGGGCCGCAGGGGCTGCAGGGGCTGCCGGGGGTGAGCCTGGGGCCGGGACTTGAGCCCCTGGGTGGGGGCCACCTGGAGGGGAGGGGGGCCGGCAGGGGGTGCCCGCGGCTGCACCCGTGACCGCTGCCCCTGCTCTCTCGCAGCGGCTGTGCACCCCCGTGTACTGCAGGTACCAGTTCCACAGGACCCCGGTGCATAGGACTGAGGGCCAGCCCCACGGGACCCACGTCTACTTCCAGGACATCAACGTCATCTTCCTTGGGGCCATGCATCCCAGCGACCTGAGGGAATACCTGGAGGGCCCCCCGATGGTGGTGGAAGTTCGTGACCGGGACCGCAAGTCGGAGGGGTGCTCGCGCAAGCCCGCCCTGTTTGGGGAGGACCCGCTGGATTCGTACCTCAACCTCCAGACCCTAATTTCCCCGAAAGAGACGGAGAACAACCCCTTTGAAACCCAGGATAAGATGTGGGACCCTTACGGGGTTGCCCAGGTCAGCTTTGCCGACCTCCTCCTTGGCCACAAGTTCTTGAACCTGGTCGTCCCCGTCCACAGCTGTGAGCCCAAGGCCACGCGCCTCGGCCGAGACAGCAGGAGCAGGAAGGCGGTGGGGTTCCGGGTGCCCGGAGACGGCCTGCGGCACGGCCCGATGCCCCCGGGCGACTACCTGGAGGCCAGCTGCCTGCTGAAGCTGCGGGTGGCCGTGGCGGTGCCGCTGCGGCCCGGGACCGAGGCCCTGGACGCCCACCCCACGGCCTCCCGGTTTGGCCGCGTCATCTTCGTGTTCACCTCCGGTAAGCTCTCACTCCTGCACGGCCTCCTGCAGGACGTCACCGTGATCAACGCCGGGGCCCTGGGCCTGGACTCCTGCCCCGTGGACGGCATCCAGCAGATCCCGTCCGCCTTGAGGATGCGGGCGAAGATCCAGGAGCGGCCAGACCTGGACGTGCTCACCGGCTTCCACCTGCTGGACGGGCGGGGCCACCTCCTCATCCTGGAGGGCTTGGCCGACCGGGGCCTGAGGCGGCTGTGGGAGAGCCACCAGAGCCGGTAGGGAGGTCGCCGCGTTTCTGGGTGGGGAGGGGTGGCCAAGCGCAGGTTCTGTGTCTCCGGCTATCGGGGGACCTGTTGACTCGGTGCGTCTCGGGGTTTTTATAAGGCACTTCGCAGAGCTCAGCAACTGGGAGAACCGCTTGCCTTTGGTTGAGGACTTCAGGGGTTTACGGAAGGGAGGCTGGTTCAGGAAACTGCGTCCTGCCTTCAGACTCCCGAGGCGCCGGCGCCCCCGGCCGCCTTCAGACTCCCGAGGCGCCCCCCCCCCGGCCAGCAGGGAGCAGGGTGTTCTGCACGGCCCTGAGAGGGACACCACAGGGACACAGACGTCAGCTCGTCCCCAGGGAGACAGGGCGGATTGCTGTGAGGCTGGAGGGCTGCTTACGCTGCAGAAGTCCCCTTCCCTGGAGGCCCAGGCACCCCCGTGGCCGCCCCCTGGAGGTGGTGCAGAGGCAACGGAAGTGTCCACCTCTGGGCTGCAGCAGGTGGCCCCTCGTGGTCCTTCCGTTCTTTAGTTTTGGTGAGGGATAACTCTCTTTTTCTTTCATGATTTGCAGCTATCCTAGTTAGGATCAATAGCGCCTTCCTTCTCTAGTCTGGAGGCCCCCCTATCTGTTCTCAGAGCTCAGAGGCCCCGTGACTCAGATGCTGACAACAGCAGGAAGTCCGGATGTTGAGTCTGTCCCCCCAGGAGGGGGCCTGTCTTGACGTGCTGATGGCCAAGAGCATGGGGGCAGGGGAGGCGGGGAGGCTGCCTCATGGCTGGTTATCCTCCCAGGAGAACTGAAAGCATGCATACACACAAAAACGTGCACATGGATGTTCACAGCACCATTATTTACAATAATCAGAAAGTGAAACAACTCAAATGTCCATCAGCTGATGAACAGAACATCCATACCGTGGAATAACATTCAGCCGTCAAAAAGGAATGAAGTATTGATACAGATACTTCAACACGGATGAACCTTAAAAACATTATGCTAGGGGGCTTCCCTGGTGGCGCAGTGGGTAAGACTCGCGCTCCCAATGCAGGGGGCCCAGGTTTGATCCGTGGTCCGGGAACTAGATCCCTCATGCATGCCACAACTTAGAGTTCGCATACCACAGCTGAGGAGCCGGTGAGCTGCCACTAAGGAGCCCACCTGCTGCAACTGAGACCTGGCTCAACCAAAACAAACAAAAACTCATTATGCTAAGTGACCTGGAGGGCATTGTGCTAAGTGAAATAAGTCAGACAGAGAAAGACAAACACTGTATGTTACCACCTACATGTGGAATCTAAAAAATAAACTAGTGAATACAACAAAAAAGAAACAGACTCACAGAGAGGACAAACTAGTGGTTACCAGTGGGGAGAGGGAAGGGGGAGGGGGAAGATAGGGGTAGGGGAGGAAGAGGTACAGACTTGCATATAAAATAAATAAGCTACAAAGATCTATCGTACAGCACAGTACAATATTTTGTAGTAACTATAAATGGAGCATAATCTATAAAAATTTTGAATCACTGTTTTACACCTAAAACTAATATGTAATCAACGATGCCTCAATTACAAATTATGCTAATAGGGACCTCCCTGGTGGTGCAGTGGTTAAGAATCTGCCTGTCAGTGCAGGGGACGCGGGTTGAATCCCTGGTCCAGGAAGATCCCACATGCCGCAGAGCAACTTAGCTTGTGCGCCACAACTACTGAAGCCTGCGCGCCTAGAGCCCATGCTCCGCAACAAGAGAAGCCACCACAGTGAGAAGCCCGCGCACCGCAACGAAGAGTAGCCCCCGCTCGCCGCAACTAGAGAGAGCCTGCGCGCAGCAACGGAGACCCAATGCAGCCAAAAATAAATACAATAAATAAATTTAAATATTATGCTAATAAAAAGAGCCAGACATAAAAAGCTACCTGTTATATGATTCCATTCATATGAAATGTCTAGAATAGTCGAGTCCGTAGAGATAGATCAGTGGTTTCCAAGGTCTGAGAGGAGGGATGCAGGAGAAGTGGGGAGTGATGAAAATGTTCTAGGATTAGACAGTGTTTGTGGTTGCACAACATTGGGAGTATACTAAAACTGCTGAATTGTACACTTATTTTGGGGGGGGGTATACTATTTTATTCAAATTTAAATTTCACCATCAAATACTGAACTTAAGTATATGCTGGCCCTGTGTTTAGATTTTTGAAATAAAGGTGGACAGACAGCTTTAAAGTTGCCATGTATTAAACACTGTACAATATATTAAACAATTAGAGAAAATCTAGGGGTGCTATAACTCTATATACCTTTGTACATTGAGTGGCGTTAAGTATAGGGACAAGCCCAGCACCTGGAGGAAAAGCCCGATGAGGACTGAACAGAGGCCCTTGGCTGCTGTCAGAATCTCCCCTTGACTTTCACCAAACCAAGGAGTCTGTCCGTGTACAGAAACCACCGAATCCGGGGCAAACAGCAACAGGATAAATGTTAAGAAACTGGCTCTTGCCAGTTAGGACTCTGGGGGCCGGTCTGAAGCACACGGGGCTGGCTAGAGCTGGGACGTGTTGCAGCTCAAGTCTGGGATCTGTAGGTCAGAGCAACAATGGATTCTAGAGACAGAATGGTGAGTGCATTCTGCAAAAGCCCCCAGGGTTTGCCGACAAGCTCCTAGGATGCTCTCCTCAAATGGCAGGAATCGTACACTTCAAAAGAGTGAACTTCATGGTGTGTAGGAAGGAACTTGGCCTTGCCCAAGAGAGGTCTGGCTTTTGCCCTTGGCTTCTGGGAGGTGATCTGTGTCATGCCTGATAGGAGTGTCTTTGGTTAGGTTGGGGGCTGACCACACTGGATCTTAGGCTGAAGCCTCACCAGAGAGTCACAGGATGGAGGTTGGTGGGGCCGGAAAGACCAACAGCGTGACTTAGGGCAGGGGCTTTGGGTCACGCCGTGTCATGGGCACGTTTTTGTGTGGATGCATGCTTTCAGTTCTCCTGGGCAGATAACCAGCCCCGAGGTAGCCTTCTGCTGCCTGCCACCCCCTGCTGTGCCCCTGGCCATCAGCACATCAAGACACGCCCCCTCCTGACATGGAGACTTGAGATTGCTATGCGGGCCATCAATCAATCAATGAATCAGTCAATCAATCAGTCATTAATGGAGCCCCAATAAAAACTCTGGACACCAAGGCTAGGGGGAGCTACTCTGTGTAGTGATTCTTTCATCATCTTAAAAACTATCTTTTCCAAAGAAAAATTTTGAATTTTGATAGAGTCCAATTTATTGATTATTTTTTCTTTTATACACTATGCTTTTGGAGACATGTTTAAGAATTCTTCACAAAGCCTTAGGTCTTGAGTATTTTTCTCTGTTTTCTTCTAAAAGATTCATGGTTTTATGGTTTACTTTTAAGTTTATGATTCGTTTTGAGTTAATTTTTTTATAAAGTGCAAGGTTTAGATTGAGTTTTTCCCTTTTTTAAAAAAAGTGAGGTATACTTTGCATGTAACAGTATGTTAGCTTTGGGTATACAACTTCATGATTCGATATTTGTATATGTTGTGAAATGATCACCACAATAAGTCTAGTTAACATCCATCATTATACAAGTTACAGAATTTTTTGTAAAACATGAGAATGTTTGTAAACATGAGAATGTTTAACGCCTACTCTCTTAGTAACTTTCAGATATGCAATACAGTATCACTAACTATAGTCACATTGCCGTACATAACTAAATGTCTTTGTAACCTCTTGACCCCCTTCATCCATTTTGCTCACTCCACACACCCTGCCTCTGGGTGGCCAGCCACCAGTTTGTTCTCTGTATCTGTGAGCTTGGGTTTTTACTGTTTTGCTTCTGTTTTTTTAGATTCCACGTGTAAGTGAGATCATATGGTATTTGTCTTTCTCTGACTTATTTCACTCAGTATGATGCCCTGGGGATGCATCCATGTTGTCCCTACTGTCAAGATTCTCTTTTTTATGATGGAATAATGTTTCATTGTGTAAATGAACACATTTTCTTTCTTTCTTTTTTTTTTTATTAATCCATCAGCAGAAGTTGTTTCTGTATCTTGGCTATTGTAAAATAATGCTGCATTGAACACGGTGATGCAGATATCTGTTCGAATTAGTGTTTTTGTTTCCTTAGGATGAATACCCAGAAGTGGAACTGCTGGATCATATGGCAGTTCTATTTTTAATTTTTTGGGGAACCTCCAAAGTGTTTTCCATAGTAGCTGGACCAATTTATTAATACATCCTTACCAACAGTGCTTGAGGGTTTCCTGTACTCCACATCCTCACCAAAATGATTATTTCTTGTCATTTTTATAATAGCCATTCTCAACAGGTATGAAGTAGTATTTCACTTTTGTTTCGATTTGCATTTCCCTGATGATTAGTGATGTTGTGCATCTTTTCCTGTACCTGTTGGCCATCTGTTTGTCATCTTTGGTAAAATGTCTGTTCAGATCTTCTGCCCATTTATTTATTTATTTTTCCTTTTCTGTGATTTTATTGACTTTAAAATTATTTTTTTATTGAAGTATAGTTGATTTACAGTGTTGTGTTAATTTCTGCTGTACAGCAAAGTGATTCAGTTATATATATATATAT
>NC_041231.1:6691193-6694245 GCF_002837175.3 Physeter macrocephalus
GCGGACTCTCAACCACTGTGCCACGAGGGAAGCCCCCTTATTTTTAAGTTTATTTATTTATTTTTGGCTGTGTTGGGTCTTCGTTGCTGTGTGCGGGCTTCTCATTGTGGTGGCTTCTCTTGTGGAGCACAGGCTCTAGGCACACAGGCTTCAGTAGGTGTGGCATGAGGGCTCAGTAGTTGTGGCCTGTGGGCTCTAGAGCGCAGGCTCAGTAGTTGTGGCGCATGGGCTTAGTTGCTCCGCGGCATGTGGGATCTTTCCAGACCAGGGCTCGAACCATGTCCCCTGCACTGGCAGGCGGAGTCTTAACCACTACAGCACCAGGGAAGTCTCCACACATTCTTATTTTTATATTCTTTTCCATTACGGTTTATCATAGGATACTGAATATAGTTCCCTGTGCTATACAGTAGAACATTGTTGTTTATTCTATATATAATAGCTTACATCTGCTAACCTCAACCTCCCACTCATCCCTCTCCCATCCCCCTCTCCCTTGGCAACCACAAGTCTGTTTTCTATGTGCATGAGTCTGTTTCTGTTTCGTAGATAAGTTCATTTGTGTTATATTTTAGATTCTACGTATAAGTGATATCATATGGTATTTGTCTATTTCTTTTTTTAAAAAAAAATTATTTATTTGGCCATGCCAGGTCTTAGTTGCAGCATGCGGGATCTTCAGTTGTGGCATGTGGGATCTTTTAGTTGTGGCATGTGGGATCTTTAGTTGCAGCATGTGGGATCTAGTTCCTGACCAGGGATCGAACCTGGGCCCCCTCCATATGGAGCACACAGTCTTAGCCACTGGACCACCAGGAAAGTCCCTATCTTTCTCTTTCTGACTTATTTCACTTTTTATGATAATCTCTACATCCATCCATGTTGCTGCAAATGGCATTATTTCGTTTTTTTAATGGCTGATTAGTATCCCATTGTATATATGTACCATATCTTCTTTATCCATTCATCTGTTGATAGACATTTAGGTTGTTTCCATGTATTGGGTATTGTGAATAGTGCTGCTATGAACATAGGGGTACATGTATATTTTTGGATTACAGTTTTGTCTGGATATATGCCCAGGAGTGGGATTGCAGGATCATCTGGTAGCTCTATTTTTAGTTTTCTGAGGAACCTTCATACTCTTTTCCATAGTGGCTGTACCAGCTTACATTCCTACCAACAGTGCAAGCGGGTTCCCTTTTCTCCACACCCTCTCCAGCATTTATTATTTGTAGACTTTTTTTTTTTTGCGGTACGTGGGCCTCTGACGGTTGTGGCCTCTCCCATTGCGGAGCACAGGCTCCGGACGCGCAGGCTCAGCGGCCATGGCTCATGGGCCTAGCTGCTCCGCAGCACATGGGATCTTCCCGGACTGGGGCACGAGCCCGTGTCCCCTGCATCGGCAGGCAGACTCTCAACCACTGCGCCACCAGGGAAGCCCTAGACTTTTTAATGATGGCCATTCTGACTGGCGTGAGATGGTACCTCATTGCAGTTTTGATTTGCATTTCTCTAATAATTAGCGATGCTAAGCATCTTTTCATGTGCCTATTGGCCATCTGTATGTCTTTTTTGGAGAAATGTCTCTTTAGGTCTTCTGCCCATTTTTTGATTGGGTTGTTTGGTTTGTTGTTGTTGAGTTGTATGAGCTGTTTGTATATTTTGGAAATTAAGCCCTGTCAGTCACATCGTTTGCAAATATTTTCTCCCATTCTGTAGGTTGTCCTTTCATTTTGTTTATGGTTTCCTTTTCTCTGCAGAAATGTGTAAGTTTGATTAGGTCACATCTGTTTATTTTTGTTTTTATTTCTTTTGCCTTGGGAGATTGACCTAAGAAAACATTGGTACGATTTATGTCAGAGAATGTTTTGCTTATGATCTCTTCTAGGAGTTTTATGGTGTCATGTCTTATGTTTAAGTTTTTAAGCCACTTTGAGTTTATTTTTGTGTATGGTGAGAGGGTGTGTTCTAACTTCATTGATTTACATGCAGCCATCCAGCTTTCCCAACACCACTTGCTGAAGAGACTGTCTTTTTCCTATTGTATATTCTATTTTTAAAAAAAATAAATTTATTTATTTATTTATTTATCTTTGGCTGCATTGGGTCTTCTTTGCTGAGCGTGGGCTTTCTCTAGTTGCCGTGAGCGGGGGGCTTCTCTTTGTTGCGGTGCGTGGGCTTCTCATTTTGGTGGCTTCTCTTGTTGTAGAGCACGGGCTATAGGCATGCAGGCTTCAGTATTTGTGGCTCACGGGCTATAAAGCATAGGCTCAGTAGTTGTGGTGCACGGGCTTAGTTGCTCCGTGGCATGTGGGATCTTCCCGGACCAGGGCTCAAACCCGTGTCCCCTGCATTGGCAGGCGGGTTCTTAACCACTGCACCACCAGGGAAGTCCCTCCTGTTGTATATTCTCACCTCCTTTGTTTAAGATTAATTGACCTTAGGTGTGTGGGTTTATTTCTGGGCTGTCTGTTCTGTTCCATTGATCCACATGTCTGTTTTTGTGCCAGTACCATGTTGTTTTGATTACTGTAGCTTTGTAGTACTGTGTGAAGTCTGGGAGAGTTATGCCTCCTGCTTTTTTTATTTTTATTTTTCCCTCAGGATTGCTCTGGCAATTCTGGGTCTTCTATGGATCCATATAAATTTTTGGATTATTCTACTTCTGTGAAAAATGTCATGGGTAATTTGATAGGGATCACATTAAATCTGTAGATTGCTTTGGGTAGTATGGTCATTGTAATAATATTATTCAAATCCAAGAGCATGGGATATCTTTCCATTTCTTTGAATCCTCTTCACTTACCTTTATTAATGTTTTATAGTTCTCAGCGTATAAGTCTTTCACCTCCTTTATGAGGTTTATTCCTATGTATTTTATTTTTTGGGTTACTATTTTATTTTATTTTATTTTATTTTATTTATTTATTTAGTCGTTGACCATAGGTGTGTGGGTTTATCTCTGGGCTTTCTATCTTGTTCCATTGATGTATGTTTCTGTTTTTGTGCCAGTACCATATTGTCTTGATTACTGTTGCTTTGTAGTATA
>NC_041231.1:6695276-6697005 GCF_002837175.3 Physeter macrocephalus
GACATCCTTGTTTTGTTCCTGATCTTAGAGGAAATGCTTTCAGTTTTTCACCATTGAGAATGATGTTTGCTGTGGGTTTGTCGTATATGGCCTTTATAATGTTGAGGTAGGTTCCTTCTATGCCCACTTTCTGGAGAGTTTTTATCATAAATCGGTGTTGAATTTTGTCAAAAGCTTTTCCTGCATCTATTGAGATGATCATATGGTTTTTATTCTTCAGTTTGTTAATATGGTGTATCACATTGATTGATTTGCGTATATTGAAGAATCCTTGCATCCCTGAGATAAATGCCACTTGATTATGGTGTATGATCCTTTTAATGTGTTATTGGATTCTGTTTGCTAGTGTTTTGTTGAGGATTTTTGCATCTATATTCATCAGTGATATTGGTCTGTAATTTTGTTTTTTTGTAGTATCTTTCTCTGGTTTTGGTATCAGGGTGATGGTGACCTCATAGAATGAGTCTGGGAGTGTTCCTTCCTCTGCAATTTTTGGAAGAGTTTGAGAAGGATGGGTGTTAGCTCTTCTCTAAATGTTTGATAGAATTCACCTGTAAAGCCTTCTGGTCCTGGACTTTTGTTTGTTGGAAGATTTTAAATCACAGTTTCAATTTCAGTGCTTGTGATAGGTCTGTTTATATTTTCCACTTCTTCCTGGTTCAGTCTCGGAAGGTTGTGCTTCTCTAAGAATTTGTTCTTTTGTTCCAAGTTGTGCATTTTATTGGCATAAGGTTGCTTGTAGTAATCTCATGATCCTTTGTATTTCTGCAGTGTCAGTTGTTACTTCTCCTTTTTCATTTCTAATTCTATTGATTTGAGTCTTTTGTTCTTCTTTCTCTAGTTCCTTTAGGTGTAAGGTTAGATTGTTTACTTGAGATTTTTCTTGTTTCTTGAGGTAGGCTTGTATACCTATAAACTTCCCTCTTAGAACTGCTTTTGCTGCATCCCATAGGTTTTGGATCATCATGTTTTGTCTTTTGTCTCTAGGTAATTTTTGATTTCCTCAGTGATCTCTTGGTTACTTAGTAAGGTTTTGTTTAGCCTCCATGTGTTTCTGTGTTTTACATTTTTTTCCCTGTAACTCATGTCTAATCTCATAGCGTTGTGGTCAGAAAAGATGCTTGATATGATTTCAGTTTTCTTAAATTTCCTGAGGCTGGATTTGTGACCCAAGATGTGATCTATCCTGGAGAATGTTCCGTGCGCACTGGAGAAGAAAGTTCCATCTGGTCTGTTGTGTCATTTAAAGCTTGTGTTTCCTTATTAATTTTCTGTTTGGATGATCTGTCCATTGGTGTAAGTGAGGTGTTAAAATCCCCAACTATTATTGTGTTACTGTCAATTTCCTCTTTTATAGCTGTTAGCAGTTGCCTTATGTATTGAGGTGCTCTTATGTTGGGTGCATATACATTTATAATTGTTATATCTTCTTATTAGATTGATCCCTTGATCATTATGTAGTGTCCTTCCTTGTCTCTTGTAACATTCTTTATTTTAAAGTCTATTTTATCTGATATGAGCATAGCTACTCCAGCTTTCTTTTTTTTTTTTTTTTTTTTTTGCGTTTCGCGGGCCTCTCCCGCCACAGAGCACAGGCTCCAGACGCACAGGCCCAGCGGCCACGGCCCATGGGCCCAGCCGCTCCGCAGCATGCGGGATACCCCCGGACCGGGGCACGAACCCGTGTCCCCTGCATCGGCAGGCGGACCCCCAACCACTGCGCCACCAG
>NC_041231.1:6697015-6697952 GCF_002837175.3 Physeter macrocephalus
ATATGAGTATTGCCCCTCCAGCCTCCTTTTGATTTCCATTTGCATGGAATACCTTTTTCCATCCCCTCACTTTCAGTCTGTATGTGTCCCTAGGTCTGAAGTGGGTCTCTTGTAGACAGCATATATATGGGTCTTGTTTTTGTATCCATTCAGCGAGCCTGTGTCTTTTGGTTGGAGCATTTCATCCATTCACGTTTAAGGTAATTATAGATATGTATGTTCCCATTACCATTTTCTTAATTGTTATGGGTTTGTTTTCATAGGTCCTTTTCTTCTCTTGGGTTTACCACTTAGAGAAGTTCCTTTAGCATTTGTTGTAAAGCTGGTTTGGTGGTGCTGAATTCTCTGAGCTTTTGCTTGTCTGTAAAGGTTTTTATTTCTCCCTCGAATCTGAATGAGATCCTTGCCAGGTAGAGTAATCTTGGTTGTAGGTTCTTCCCTTTCATCACTTTAAGTATATCATGCCACTCCCTTATGGCTTGTAAAGTTTCTGCTGAGAAATCAGTTGTTAACCTTATGGGAGTTCCCTTGTATGTTATTTTTCATTTTTCCCTTACTGCTTTCAATAATTTTTCTTTGTCTTTAATTTTTGCCAGTTTGATTACTGTATGTCTCGGCATGTTTCTCTTTGGGTTTCTGCTGTATGGGACCCTCTGTGCTTCCTGGACTTGGGTGACTATTTCCTTTCCCATGTTAGGGAAGTTTTTGACTATAATCTCTTCAAATATTTTCTCTGGTCCTTTCTCTCTCTCTTCTCCTTCTGGGACCCCTATAATGCGAATGTTGTTGTGTTTAATGTTGTCCCAGAGTTCTCTTAGGCTGTCTTCATTTCTTTTCATTCTTTTTTCTTTATTCTGTTCTGCAGCAGTGAATTCCACCATTCTGTCTTCCAGGTCCCTTATCCATTCTTCTGCCTCAGTTATTCTGCTATTGATTC
>NC_041231.1:6698335-6711299 GCF_002837175.3 Physeter macrocephalus
TTTTATCTTGTTCCTTCATCTGGTACATAGCCCTCTGCGTTTTCATCTTGTCTGTCTTTCTGTGAATGTGGTTTTTGTTCCACAGGCTGCAGGCTTGTTGTTCTTCTTGCTTCTGCTCTGGTTTGCAATTTTAAAGGTTTTTTTTTTTTTTTTTTTACATTCCCTTTCTGATATTTCATTATTGGTGTAAAGAAATGCCACCAATTTCTGTATGTTAATCTTGTATCCTGCTACCTTGTTCAATTAATTTATCAGTTCTAGTAGTTTTTGTGTGGTGTCTTCAGGGTTTTCTATATATAGTATCATACCATCTACATATAATGACAGTTTTACCTCTTCCCTTCCAATTTGGATTCCTTTTATTTCTTTTTCTCATCTGATTGCTGTGGCTAGGACTTCCAATACTATGTTGAAGAGAAGTGGTGAGATTGGGCATCCTTGTCTTGTTCCAGATTTTAGTGGGAAGGCTTTCAACTTTTCACTATTGAGCATTACACTGGCTGTGGGTTTGTCATAAATAGCTTTTACTATTTTGAGATATGTTCCCTCTATGCCCACTGTGGTAAGAGTTTTTATTGTGAATGGATGTTGAATTTTTGTTAAATGCTTTTTCTGCATCTATTGAGATTATCATGTGGTTTTTGTCTTTTCTTTATGTGGTGTTTGTGTCAAGGTATTTTTTGTCTTTTGTTGTGGTGGCGTATCACATTGATTGATTTGTGTATACTGAACCATCCTTGTGAACTTGGGATGTATCCCTCTTGGTCATGGTGTATGATCTTTTTTACGTGTTGTTAGATTTGGTTTGTAAATATTTTGTTGAGAATTTTTGCATCTATATTCATCAAAGATATTGGCCTGTAATTTTCTTTTTTTGGTTGTATCTTTGTCTGGTTTTGGTGTCAGGGTGATTGTGGTTTCACAGAATGTCTGTGGGAGTGTTCCCTCCTCTTCAAACTTTTGGAAGCGTTTGAGAAGAATCTGTATAAGTTCTTCTTTGTATGCTCGGTAGAATTCGCCTGTGAAGCCATCTGATCCTGGACTTTTGTTTGTAGGAAGTTTTTTATTACAGGTTTGATTTCACTTCTAGTGATTGGTCTGTAGAAATTATCTATTTCTTCTTGATTAAATTTTGGTGGTCTGTATGTTTCTAGACAATTCCATTTCTTCTAGGTTGTCAAATTTGTTGGCATGTAATTGTTCATAGTATTCTCTCATGGCTTTTTATATTTCTGTGGTATCAGTTTAGATTTTTTCCTTTTTCATTTCTTATTTTGTTTATTTGGATTCTCTCTCTTCTTGGTGAGCCTGGCTAGAGGTTTGTCAATTTTGTCATTTTTGTTTACCCTTTCAAAGAACCAGCTTTTGGTTTTGTTGATTTTTTTTTCTATTAAAAAAAATCTCTACTTTATTTCCTCCCTGATCTTTATGATTTCCTTCCTTCTGCTGACTTTAGGTTTTGTTTGTTCTTCTTTGTCTAATTCTTTTAGGTGGTAGGTTAGGTTGTTCATTTGAGATTTTTCTTGTTTTTGATGAAGGCCTGTATTGCTATGAACTTTCCTCTAAGAACTGCTTTTGCTGTGTCCCATAGATTTTGTATGGTTGTGTTTTTATTGTCCAGGAAGGTGGTGGCTGGGGCTCTCGACCACTCCTGGTGCCTGGGCAGGTGCGTCAGTGGCCCACGACCAGTCTTGTCCGGGAGAGAGTTGGTGGAGGCTCGCAACCACTCCTGGGTTCCAGGCAGGAGTTGGTGCAGTCCCTCACCCACTCCTAGGGTATGGGAGGGTTTTAGTGGGGGCTTGCGACCACTCCTGGCATCAGGGTGGGTGGTGGTGGAGGTCTGCAACTACCCCTGGAGCCTGGGCAGGCAGTGTCTTGCCCTCTGGGAGCACACATACAGGGAAAAAATGCTATAGTCTAGGTCCCACCTCTCCCCTCCTAAACCACCCAAACAATACTGACTGGCCTCTGAGGCGGCTCAGGCTTCCTCCGCTTATACCCCCAGCTGTGGTGGCACTGGATTCCTCCCCCCGCCCCCCAGTCTGTCTCTACACAGCCAACCCCAGTCCTCTCCCTGTTTCTGATCTCTGGAGCTCAAGTTCCAGCACCCAGCCCCTGCCAGCACTGGGGACGCACATGTCAGGCTGGGGAGTGCAGGTCTGCGGTACTGACCATCTGTGCAGTTCTCCCTCTGCTCTGGCTGCCGCAAACTGACTGCTGCATTCTTCTCAGAGGCTCTGAAGCTCCCCTTCTGTCTTGGCAGATCTCCCTGCCGGTGAGGGGGCTTCCCAGGGTGCATGAACCTTTCCTCTTTCACAGCCCCCTCCCAGGGGTGCAGGTCCCATCCGGATACCTTTCTCACTTTCTTCTTTCCTACCAGGTTACATGGAGATTTTCTTGCCCTTACAGCAGTCTGAAGTCTTCTGCCAGTGTTCAGTAGATATTCTGTGAGAATTGTTCCACAGGTAGATGTATTTTTGTTGTAGATGTGGGAGAGAGCGAGCTTTGTGTCCTACTACTCTGCCATCTTGATCAGTCTCGTGTTTTCTGTTAGCAATTAGCATCCTTTCTTTTCAACTGAAAGAAGTCCCTTTAACATTTTTATAAGGCCAGTTTAGTGGTGATGAACTCTGTTAGTTTTTCTTATCTGGAAAACTCTTTTATCTCTCCTTCAATTCTGAATGATAACTGCCAGGTAGAGTATTCTTTGTTGGAAGGCTTTTTCTTTTGGCACTTTGAATATATAGTGCCATTCCCTTCTGGCCTACAAAGTGTCTGCTTAAAAATCTGCTGATAGTCTTATGGGAGTTACCTTGTGTGTAACAAGTTGTTTTTCTCTTGCTGCTTTTAAGCTTCTCTCCTTGTCTTTAACTTTTGACCTTTTAATTATAATGTGTCTTGGTGTGGGTCTCTGCGCTCATCTTATTTGGAATTCTGTTGTGATGTGGCCTGTTTCTCTTTTGCCCTATGTGAAGGGGTCATTCAGCTAGTTTTTAGTTTTTGTTTTTGTATTTTTTTCCCCCCAGAGGAAATTGTTCCATATGTAGCTGTAGATTTGGTGTGTCCTTGGGAGGAGGTGAGTTCAGGATCTTCCTCCATCACCCTCTTGAACTGGAACCTAGGCTGAGTTTTTGTTTTGTTTTGCCTACATATATCCAATTGCTACAGCATCATTTGTTGAAAATATTATCTTCCTTTACGGAATTGCTTTTGCATCTTTATAAAAAATCGGTTGGTCATAATTGTATGGATCTATTTCTGGGTTCTCAATTCTGTTCCATTGATCTCTGTGTCTGTCCCTTCACCAATACTACACAGTTTTGATTACCGTAGCTATATAATCAAAGTCAGGCCACTTTATTATTCTTTTTGAAAATTGTTTTTGTTGTTCTAGATCCTTTGCCTTTTCATATAAATTTTACAATATGCTGTATGTATCTACAAAACATCTTTCTAGAATGTTGATAGAAATTATGCTAAACCTATGTATCATTTGGAGAGAACTATTTGAGCCTTCCAATCCATGAATATGGTATGTTTCTCCACTTATTTAGATTTTTAAAAGTTTCTTTCATCAGCATATTCAGTATACAAGTCCTGTACGTATTTGGTAGATTTATATCTAAGTATTTTATTTTTTGAGTGATTTTTAAATGGTTCTGTATTTTTTTATTTTAGTTTCCAGCTGTGCATTGCTTGTATATAGAAATATAATTGATTTTTCTATGTTGATTCTGCAGCCTTGCTAAACTCACTTATTGGTTTGAGGAGTTCTGTTTGATTGTTTGTTTTTGGTAGATTCCTTGGGATTTTCTACACTGACCAAGAAGTCATCTGCAAATAGCAATAGTTTAATTCCTTCCTTTCCAGTCTGTATATCTTCATTTCCTTAGTGTGCTAGCTAAGACTTGAAGTACTATTTTCTATAAGAGTTGTCACATCCTTGCTTTGTTTCTGGTCTTTGGTGGAAGGCAGTCTTTCCCCATTACGTGTAGGTTTTTTGTAGATGTCCTTTATCAACTTGAGGAAGTTCCTTCCACTCTATTCCTTATTTGCTGAGAGTTTCCTAATTTGCTGGCTCACACATTCACAAAAATCAATCCCAGACAGAGTAAAAACTTATTTGAAATAATTATGGACTCACAATAAGTTGCAGAAATCATAGAGAGGTTCCAGGTACCCAACACCCTGTCTCCCCCAGTGGTGACATCTGACATATTGATGGATGCAGTACAGTTAACTAGACCACAGTTGTCTGTTCTTACTCAGATTTCACCAGAAAAATCTTGTTGTTGTTCATTTTATTTTTCAGATTCCACACATAAGTGAGAACATACAGTATTTGTCTTTCTCTGACTTATTTTACTAAGTTTAATACTTTTCAAGGTCCATCCGTGTTGTTGCAAATGGCAAAATTTCATTCTCTTTAATGGCAGAGCAATATTCCACTGTATCTATATATCGCGTCTTCTTTATCCATTCATCTGCCGATGGGCACTTAGGTTGCTTACGTATCTTGGCTGTTGTAAATTGGGGTGCATATATCTTTTCAAAGTATTGTTTTCATTTTCTTTCGATACATACCCCGGAGTAGAATTGTTGGATCATATGGTAGTTTTATTTTTAATTTGTTGAGGAACCTCCATACTGTTTTCCATAGTGGCTGCACCAGTTTACATTCCCACCAAGAGTGTAGGAGGGTTCCCTTTTCTTCACATCCTCACCAACACTTTATTTTTTTTTTTTTTTTGCGGTACGCGAGCCTCTCACTGCTGTGGCCTCTCCCATTGCGGAGCATAGGCTCTGGACGCGCAGGCTCAGAGGCCATGGGTCACGGGCCCAGCCACTCCACGGCATGTGGGATCTTCCTGGACCAGGGCACAAACCCATGTCCCCTGCGTTGGCAGGCGGACTCTCAACCACTGCACCACCAGGGAAGCCCCTTGTCTTTTTGATGATAGCCATTCTGTGAGGTGATACCTCATTGTGGTTTTGATTTACATTTCCCTAATAATTAGTAATATTGAATATCTTTTCATGTACCTGTTTGCCATCTGTATGTCTTCTTTGGAAAAATGTCTATTCAGGTCTTTTGCCCATTTATTATTGGTTGTTTGCTTTTTTAACACTGAGTTGTATGAGTTCTTTATATATTTTAGATATTAACCCCATATCAAACATCATTTGCCAATGTTCTCTCATTCAGTAGGTTGCCTTTACATGTTGTTGATGGTTTCCTTTGCTGTGCAAAAGCTTTTAAGTTTGATTAGGTCCCATTTGATTATTTTTGCTTTTGCTTCCCTGGCCTGAGGAGACAGATCCAAAAAAATTATTGCTAAGACCATTGTCAAAGAACGTATTGCCTATGTTTTCTTCTAAGAGTTTTAGTTTCAGGTCTTATATTTAGGTCTGTAATCCATTTTGAGTTTATTTTGTATATGGTATGAAAAAATGTTCTAATTTCATTCTTCGAGATGTAGCTGTCTAGTTTTCCCAGCACCACTTATGGGAGAGACTGTCTTTTCCCCGTTGTATGTTCTCACCTTTCTTGTAGAAGAAAAATCTATTTTTAAAAAGCTGAATTGTAAAGCTTTTAGATAATACTATAGGAGGACATATTCATGACCTCAGAATAAAGAAAGACTTCTTGAATAAGACAGAAGTAGAAAAAATAAAGGAAAAAAATGACAGGTTTGGCTATATTAAAATTAGTAACTTCTGTTCACCCAAAGACCATAAAAATTGCAAAAAGAAAAGCCACAAACTGAGAAAAGAGTATTTGCAATGTATGGAGCTAGTATTCTGAGAATACAGAAACGCCGGTGAACGAATAAGAAAACAGTAAAAACATCCCAGTGGAAGAATGGGCAGAAGACTTGAACAGGGACCGCCCCCCCAAAGGGGAACCGCCCCCACCCCAAAACACATACAGTGGGATGCGCAGGCTCCGTGCAGATCCACCGGGTTCAGGAAGGTGGAGGAACCTGAGCCCAACACAGTGGGTGGCACAGCAGTGGGGGGGAGGAGGACGCAGAGTCGGTGGCAGGGGCGGGTTGGTAGGGGAGGGGGAGGAGACAGAGATGGGGCGGGGGCGGTGGGACACAAGCCAGCCCAGGCCAGTGCCAGCGTTTTCACCGCCAGCATCCCTGGGAAAGCGCCGAGCTCCGTGGCGGGCAGAGCAGCAGCGGCGTGGGACCCTTCTTCTCTCTTGCAGGGTCCTGCGGGCAGAGCCCGGCTCCTACAAGCTGCTCTACAACTCGCAGCTGCGCTTCCGCCGCCGCCTCTACGCCGACCTGGAGACCGTCCCGTACCACGTGCACCTGTCCCAGCCGCTGGTGCAGCTGGTGAAGCACGCGGCGCTCTACGTGCGCAACATGGTGCCGCCACAGGTCTTTCAGGCGCTGAGCAGGTGTGGCCCGGCCCGTGCCCCGCTGCCCCGCACGCTCTGCCAGGGGGGCTTTGGAAGTGTGCCACGGACAGAGGGCAGCCTAACCCGAACCCCAGCTGTGCCTGCTGAATGTGTTTTTAAAAAGGGGGGTTTTGGGGCGGGAGAGAGGGGGGCATCCACTCACCCTGGTGGGGGTGGGGGCGACCACTCAGTCCTCGAGCCGCGCCCACATGAGGCTCTGTGCCTCGTACACTCTGCCTGGGCCGGAAGGAGCTCTGGGGTCCACACCCCCAACGGCCAGCCTGTTGAGGCCACTCCCTGGTGGGGCGTGCGTTGGTGCGAGGTAGGGGATAAGGCCATCAGAACCGAAAAATAATCAGAGCAGAAAGTGGGAAGGCTTTAACTGGGTGGGGGGGCTGAGAGGGGAAAGGGAAGGGGACATCTCCCCCCACCCCAACCCCGTGGGCTCAGCACATGGCATCTAAGCTTCTCGTGCATGAGCTGGGTGACCTGGGACCAGCTCATCAACCTCTCTGTGTTTTCGTTTCCTCTCATAAAATGGGGACCGTCTGACCTGTTGTGCCAGGCAGGCAGGCTGAGTGGGGCTCTACCGTGTTCCAGGATCTACTGCATCTGCCATTACAGCTCCAGGCTCAGGGAGGTGATCACCGGGGGCCTGCTGCCCTCCTCCTCCATGATCAAGCAGCTGAGCCAGGAGTTTGGGTTGCCCATTTCCCAGGAAGATCTTACAGAGGGAAAACTGCTGGCTATGTCCCCTCCTCCTGCCCCCAGTCTGGAGGACCTCCAGAGCCGGAATTCCACCCTCACTTCTGAGATCCAGGCCCACCAGGAGAAGTACCTGCGGCGGCGGAACACCAGGATCCTGAAGAACAGAGACCAGAAGTACAGGCTGATCCAGGTAGGCACTCCCACCCCCCGGCGTCCCAGGCCTCCTGCGGCCTGTGTCTGTTTTCCTGGGCAGGGATCCCAGGCGGGACGGGCAGGAAGTGCTGCTTGCAGGGCACAACTGCGCCAGGAGCTTTGCCTCCCAACCCTGGAGTATCTCGTCCTTCCTGAAAGGTGAAGAGGAACTCTCTTACGTGTAATTCCTTTCCCTTGGCCCTGGAGTTCACCTTAGAGAAAGAGCTGTGTGTGTGTGTTAACATTTTGCTTAAGCTGCTGAGGGCAGGGATGTTATATGACGTCCAAGCAACACAGGAGACAAACTAACCTGTGTGAGGAAATGTGAGTAGAGGGGAAGAGAGCAGGAGACTGAGAAGCTGGTGAGGTGATGGGAGGTCAGGTGCCTGTGGCCTGAATGGCCAAGGGCCTCCCTCAGCCCATACCAACCCAAAAGGCTTAAAAACGCCAACATCTGAGGGGTGCCTTGAACTCGTAGTCTGTATGAGTGAAGCCCACCCATGGGCTGTGTGGGTGAAGCCACCGCCTGGGCCTCCCACCCCAATCTCTAGTAAAATTCGTCTTAGAAGTCTCTAAGTTTTATATATGTGCCTTCTTTATGAAAATCAACAAGGAGGTGGTTGTTTTTTTCCATCAGTGTTCAAGTTTTTAGCTTTCTCGAAAGAACTGGTTCTTTATCAATCAATCTACTTTTTCTGTTTTCCTAATTCATTAACTTCAACTTTTACTTTTTAAAATTTATTTATTTATTTATTTATGTATTTATTTTGGCTGTGTTGGGTCTTTGTTGCTGTGTGGGCTTTCTCTAGTTGTGGCGAGTGGGGGCTACTCTTCATTGTGGTGTGCGGGCTTCCCACTGCGGTGGCTTCTCTTGTTGCAGAGCACGGGCTCTAGGCGCGCGGGCTTCAGTAGTTGTGGCATGTCGGCTCAGTAGTTGTAGCTCATGGGCTCTAGAGCGCAGGCTCAGTAGTTGTGGCTCGCGGGCTCTAGAGCGCAGGCTCAGTAGTTGTGGTTTACGGGCTTAGTTGCTCCGCGGCATGTGGGATCTTCCTGGACCAGGGCTCGAACCCATGTCCCCTGCATTGGCAGGTGGATTCTAAACTACTGCGCCACCAGGGAAGCCCCAGAAGTAGAATTATTTTTTCAATCTTTTTTAAAATATAAATTTATTTATTTATTTATGGCTGCATTGGGTCTTCGTTGACGCACACGGGCTTTCTCTAGTTGCGGCGAGTGGGCGCTACTCTTTGTTTCGGTACATGGGCTTCTCATTGCGATGGCCTGTCTTGTTGCAGAGCACAGGCTCTAGGCATGTGGGCCCAGTAGTTGTGGCTCGCAGGCTGTAGAGCTCAGGCTCAGTAGTTGTGGCACACGGGCTAAATTGCTCCGTGGCACGTGGGATCTTCCCGGACCAGGGCTCGAGCCCGTGTCCCCTGCATTGGCAGGTGGATTCTTAACCACTGTGCCACCAGGGAAGCCCCAGATGTAGAATTTTTGGGTCATTTAGTAAGTTTATGTTTAACATTTTAAGAAACTGTCAAGCAGTTTTTCACCATAGTTCCACCATTTTATGTCACCAAAAGCAATGCACGAGGGTTCCAGTTTCTCCACATCCTCACAAACGCTTGTTGCTGTCAGTGTTTTTGATTTATAGCCATTCTAGTGTGTGTGTAGTGGTACCTTAGTGTGGTTTTACTTGGATTTTATAATCACTAGTGGTGTTGGATATCTTTTACTGTACTTATTAGCAATTTATATATCTTCTTTGATGGAATATCTATTCCTATCTTTAACCCATTTTAAAATCAGATTCTTTTAACTGTCAAGGTGTAAGAGTTCTTTGTATGTTACAGATACAGTTGCTTATTCAGAAATGTGACTTGTAAATATTTCCTCTGTATCTGTAGCTTATCTTTTTATTTCTTAATCGTGCAAGGAAAAACTCCAGTTTATCAGTTTTTGTCTTTTTCAGTCATGCTTTTGGTGTCATAGCTAAGAACTCTGCCCTAGCCCGAAGTCACACGAAGATTTTGTTCCCTATGTGTCATTCTGGGAGATACATATTTTTAGCATACATTTAGGCCTATGAACCATTTTTGCCCAAGTTTTTTTGGTGTCTTTATGATGTAAGGTAGGAGTCTCAATTCATCATTCTACATATGGATATCCAGTTGTCCTAGCACCATTTCTCAAAAAGTCTAACTCTTTCCCCACTGAATTGCCTTGGCACCTTTGTCAAGAATGAGTTGACTCTAAGTGTTTTCTGTGTTCTGTTCTGTTCCATCAACTTACATTCCTGTCCTCACACCAGCCCCACATTGTTTTGATGACTGTAGCGTTATAGTCCGTTTTGCAATTGGATTGTGTAAGCCCTTTAAGTTCTTTTTCAAAACGGTTAGACTATTTTGGGTCCTTTGCATTTCCAAATAAATTTTAGGATCAGTTTCCCAGTTTCTACAAGAAAGCCTGTGGGAGTTTTCATGAAAGTTGTTATTGAATCTATAGATCAACTTGGGGAGAACTGCCATCTTCACAGTTTTGAAGCTGCTAATTCATAAACATGAACTGTCTCTGTTTTTATTGTCTTCTTAAACTTCCCTCAGTAATTTCTGTTGTTGTCCGTGAACATGTCTTACACTTTGTGAAATTAATGGTATTATGAATTGAATCATTTAATTTTTGTATAGTTTATTGCCAGGATGTAGAAATACAATTGATTTTCATATATTGATTTTGTATACTGCAACCTTTTGAAATTGGATCATGTCATCCATGGGTAGAGATCGCTTTACTTCTTCCTTTCCAGTATGGATTCTTCCCTTCCTTCCTTCCTTCCTTTCCTTCCTGTATTAGTCAGCTCAGGCTTCCACACAAAATACCACAGGTTGGTGGCTTAAACATCAGAAATTAATTTCCTCACAGTTCTGGAGGCTGGGAAATCCAAGATCGTGGTGCTGACAAAGTAGGTCTCATCCTGAGCCTCTTCTCTTGGCTTGTGGGTGGCTGCCATCTCAGTGTGTGCCCATATGACCTCTTCTTTGTGAGCAGGGGCAGGAGGGTGAGCCAGCTCTGTGGTGCCTCTTCTTATAAGGACGTGAACCCTCTTGGATAAGCCCCACCCTTATGACCTCATTCAACCTTAATCTCGTCCATTCCCCAGATGCAGCCACAGTCGGTAGGGATTCAAAGTATGGATTTGGGGGGACACAGACACTCAGTGCATAAGCCTCCCACCCTGCCCTCCCCTCCTCCGCACTGCCTGCAACCTCCAGTACAGAGCACACTGTCGTATGTTGGGTTGTGGAAGAGACATGCTCGCCTTGTTTCTGATCTTGAGGATCCGGATGCACTCAGTCTTTAACCATGAGGTTGGATATTCACTGCGGGTTTGGGGGAGATGCAGTTTATCAGGTTGAGGAAGTTCTCTTGTAGTATTAGTTTGTTGAGAGTTTTTATCATGAATAAATGCTGGATTTTGTCAGTTGCTTTTTTTCTGCTATACTGAGGTGTGGTTCTTATGTGTTATTAATATGATATATTACATTACTTGATGTTTAGATTTTAAAACAGCCTTGCATTCTTGGGATCAATCCCACTTGGTCATGGTGTTTAATCTTTTCTCTGTATGTTGCTGGATTTGGTTTGCTGATATTTTTTATTTTTCTCATGATATCTTTGTCTGCCTGTAGTGTCAGGGTGATATTTATTGGCCCTGTAGAATGAGTTGGAAAGTGTTTCTTTCTCTTTTATTTTCTGGAAATTTGTGAAAGGCTCTTCTTCATTCTTTCAATGTTTGGTAGAACTAACCAGTGAAGGCACCTAAGCCTGAGCTTTTCTTTCTTTTGTCTTTTTTAAAGTTAATTAATTAATTAATTAAATTTTGTCTGTTTTGGGTCTTTGTTGCTGCGCGTGGGCTTTCTCTAGTTGCGGCGAGCGGGGGCTACTCTTTGTTGTGGTGTGTGGGCTTCACATTGCGGTGGTTTCTCTTGTTGCGGAGCACGGGCTCTAGGCATGCAGGCTTCAGTAGTTGTGGCTCATGGGCTCTAGCGCGCAGGCTCAGTAGTTGTGGCGCACGGGCTTAGGTGCTCCGCGGCATGTGGGATCTTCCCAGACCAGGGATCGAACCTGTGTCCCCTGCAGTGGCAGGCGGATTCTTAACCACTGTGCTACCAGGGAAGCCCCTAAGCCTGAGCTTTTCTTGGTGGGGAATTTTAAAATTACTGTTTCGTCTCTATTCTTGTTATTTAGCCTATTCAGATATCTATTTCTTCTTAAGACAGGTTTGGTAATTTCTTTCTAGGAAATTTTCAATTTCATTCAAGTTATCTAGTTTGTTGGCATATAGTTATTCATAGTATTCTCAGAATCCTTTATAACCTTAAAATTTCTGTAAAATCAATAGAATATGTCCTCTTTGATTCCTGATTTTACTAATTTGTGTCATTTTCTTGGTCAGTCTAGCTAAAGGTTTGTCAATATTGGTTTTTTCAGAGAACCAGTTTTGGAATTTCTTTGTCTTCTCTGTTCTATTTCATTTATTTCTACTCTAAACTGTGTTATAACTTTCTTCCTTCTGCTTTGGATTTAATTGGTACCTCTAGTTCTTGAGAAAAGTTAGGGTTTTAAATTTGAGATCTTCTTTCATGTATGTATTTCAGCTACAGATTTCCCCCTGAACAGTACTTTAGCTGCATCCCATAAATTTAATATGTTGTATTTTAATTTTCAGAAAATATTTTATAATTTCCATTGTGGTTTTTAGAATTGTATTGCTTAATATCCAAATACTTGGAGATTTATCAAATGTCTTATTATTGGTAATTTTTAATTAAATTTTGTTGTGACTGGAGAATGTACTTTGTATGATTTCTATGCTATGAACATATTGCAGTTTGTCTTACGGCCTCACATATGCCCCATCCTCAGGCTTGAAAGGAAAACATGTTCTTCTGATGTTGGGAGGAGTATCATATAAATGGTAAGTCAGGTCAGTTAATTGTTGTTCAGATCGCCTACATTGCTGTTGATTTTCTTTCTAGTTCTGTTATTACTGACAGAGGTATTGGCGTCACTGTCAATGGTTGATTTACTATTTCTCCTTTCAAATCTGTCACTTTTTGCTGATCGTATTTTGGTACATTTGTGTTTATAGCTGTTACATCTTCCTGATAAACTGGCCGTTTAATCATGGTGAAATACCCCTGTTTGTAGTATATTTCTTGTCATAAAGACCAATCCCTCTTAAATTACTGTACCATCCCTGCAGCTGTCTTCTGTATTTTTTCCCCCATCCTTTTACTTTGAAACTATTTGTGCCTTTGAATCTAAAGTGTGTCTTCTATGGCCAGCATATAGTTGGATCCTCTCTTTTATTTTTAAAACTAGTCTGACAGTCTCTGCCTGTTGATTGTCTGTTTATGTGTATTATAATTATTGATATGGTAGGAATTATGTCTTCTGGGTTTTTTCCTATATATTTCACATTGATTTTGTTCTGCTGCTGCTCCTTTACTGCCTCCTTTTGCATTGAACAGATTTTTTTTTTTTTTTTTTGCGGTACGAGGGTCTCTCACTGTTGTGGCCTCTCCCGTTGTGGAGCACAGCCTCCTGACGCGCAGGCTCAGCGGCCATGGCTCACAGGCCCAGCCGCTCCGC
>NC_041231.1:6711483-6715578 GCF_002837175.3 Physeter macrocephalus
GCACGAACCCGTGTCCCCTGCATCGGCAGGCGGACTCTCAACCACTGCGCCACCAGGGAAGCCCCTGAGCGGATATTTTTAGTGTACAATTTTAACACCTTTGATTTTGACCTTTAAAAAAGTTACTTCTGAGTGGTTTCTCTAGGTTTTTTCTTTAGTATGCATCTTTTTTTAAAAAATAGATATATTATTTATTTATTTATATTTGGCTGCATTGGGTCTTTGTTGCTATGTGTGGGCTTTCTCTAGTTGTGGCGAGTGGGGGCTACTCTTTGTTGTGGTGCGTGGGCTTCTCACTGTGGTGGCTTCTCTTGTGGAGCATGGGCTCTAGGCACTCGGGCTTCAGTAGTTGTGGCACGTGGGCTCAGGAGTTGTGGCACTCAGACTCAGTAGTTGTGGCTTGTGGGCTCTACAGTGCAGGCTCGCTAATTGTGGCGCATGGGCTTAGTTGCTCCATGGAATGTGGGATCTTCCTGGACCAGGGCTCAAACCTGTGTCCCCTGCATTGGCAGGTGGATTCTTAACCACTGCACCACCAGGGAAGCCCTGCGTTGGGTCTTCGTTGCTGCACGTGGGCTTTCTCTAGTTGCGGTGAGTGGGGGCTACTCTTTGTTGTGGTATGCGGGCTTCTCATTGCAGTGGCTTCTTTTGTTGCAGAGCACAGGTTCTAGGTGCACAGGCTTCAGTAGTTGTGGCACGTGGGCTCAGTAGTTGTGGCTCGCAGGCTAAGTAGTTGTGGTGCAGGGCTTAGTTGCTCTGTGGCATGTGGGATCTTCCCGGACCACGACTCAAAGCCGCGTCCCCTGCGTTGGCAGGTGGATTCTTTACCACCATGCCACCAGGGAAGTCCCTTTAGTATGCATCTTAATTTACCATTCTACTTCAGATGATTACTAATTTAATTTGGGTAAAATGTAGAAACTATTCTACAATATAGTTCCATTTCCTCCCCTCCTTTGTGCTCTTATTGTCATACTAAATCTATATATGCAGTAACCCCACAAATACAGTGCTATAATTATTTTATGCAATCATGTCTTTTAAATTGAAAGTTGAGAAAGGAAAATTTTATTTATATAATCTTTTATATTTACCCACATACTTTTTCCAGTGATGCTTCTTTCTGTAGATTCTAGTTACCATCTGGCATTACTTTTTCTTTCTGCCTTAAAGCACCTGCTTTAGTATATCTGATAAGGTAGCTCACTACCAACAAATCCTGTGTTTAAATCAGAGAATATCTTTCTTTCACCTTCATTTTTAAAGGATTGTTTTTGCTAAATACAGAATTCTTGGTTCACACTATTTTTTTTCTTTTAGCACTTAGAAAATGTCGTTGTGTTGTGGTTTCTGTTGTTTCTGATAAGTATTTAGCCATTAATCACATTGTTGTTTCCCTGTACATGATGGTTTTTTTTTTCTTGCTGTTTCTAGGATTTTCTCATTGTCTTTTTCTTTCAACTGTTGGATATGTCCAGTTGTGGCTCTCTTTATATTTATCCTACTTGGGACTCACTGAGTTTCCTACATTGGTAGATTAATGTTTTCGGTCATTAGCTCTTCAAAAAATTTTTTCTATTCCTCCTCCCTTCCCCCGCTTCCCCAGACTCCTATTACGTGTATGTTGGTTCACTAGATAATGTCCTGCAGGTCTTGAAGATCTGTTAATTTTTAAAAAATATTTTTGTTTTTGTTTTTCAGATTGGATAATCTCTGGTTTTCGTTGTCCCCATTTTCAAATTCAGATTCTTTGTCAGCTCAAATCAGCCATTGAGGCCCTCTAGTGAATTTTCAGTTAGCTCTTTAAAAAAATGATTCCTCTTTATTAATATTGTCTATTTCTTTATTCAGTGTTGTATACTTTCCTTGAACTTTCAGAATAATTTTTAAGATTTTTTTTTTCATAATAGCTGCTTTGAAATCTTTGTCTACTAAGTCAACCTGCTGGACCCACTCTATTGACTGCTTTGCTTTCCTCAATAAGTTTTACACGTTCCTGTTTCTTTGCATGCCTTCTAATTTTTCATCAAAAGCTGGACATCTAAAACGCATGGCAACACCTTTGGATTCGGACTTTCTCCGCCGGGGGGAGAGGGGTTGTTGTTTGCTGAGTAACTTGCCTGTACTTCAACTGTAGAATCTGTCTCCACAGGGGGTGTGGCCATCGATATCTCTGGCGTTTTTTTCATTGTTTTTATTTTTAAGCCTGGTTTCCCTTGGGTCAACTCTGTGTCCGTGTCACTTAGTGATGAGCCAACAACTGGTCAGCAGTTGTGCTGAAGCACCTGGAGCCAGGAAGGTGCCGGCCTTTCCCAGGGGATCTCGGGGTGCGTCCAGACTGCGCCAGCTCTGGCTTCCCACTGGGTCCTCTCATGTCTCCTCTGCACGCGCAGGCAGCCTGTCAGCGAGGGATGTGTGAAGAGCTTACCAAGGTCCTCTGAGGCCATTTCCTGTATCTTCCTGTTCATTTCTGATCAGTCTGCTTGTCTGTCGCTTGAGTCATGTAGGATCACAACCTCAGCCCCACAGAGCATCCGGCCTTCCCTGTTTGCTGCTGAAATGGCTGTTGTCCCTTACAGTGACCACACATACGGGGTTCTACAAGCTCCAATCTGACTCAGGTGAGCCTGTAATAGAGTGAGCAGTGCAGCCGCTGATTTTCACAGCTTGCCCATGGTAGAAGAATGACTGCTCTGACCATGCTGAGATGTCAGAAATGATGCAGACGCCTACTCTTCTTCTTACCTGAGGCTCAGTAGTGTTATGAGTAAACCTCTCCTCACCTTGTTGTATGCCTTTGGACAGTTTCCAATGGTAGCTTTTGACAGTTTTGTCCAGTTTTATCCTTGCTCTTTGAGGAGAGGACCAAGCTCCCTGCTTCACCATATTAAAAGTCCTACCATCCTCCTGCCCAACTACAAGCTTTACTTATTTTTGTGTTTCCTACTATTTTTGGAGTCTGTGTCTACTTTACCCTTTGTTTTGCTATTTTTTTTTTTTGACAGTAAGCTTTCAGAGTGCTTGCAGCTCCAAGGTCTTCACTCTGTCTTTGCACTTGAAAAGTGGCTGGGCTGTTTTCAGGACTGTAAAATCATATCCTCCTTCTCCCCACCCCAAAATCCATTGCTTTTTAGAATCAAGTGTTGCAGATAAGTCTGATGCCTATCTGATTGTTTGCTTTTTAGCTAAACTATGATTTCCTCTACTCTTTTAAAACTTTTTCTTAATCCTTGGTTCTAGGTGTGCAGGTGGGGGATTTTTTTTTTCACCAGAACTTAAAGGGCCTTCCACCATGTTTTCCCTCTTATTTTGTACTTGTTGGTCTTTTGCACTCAGTTCAGCTGTATCTTCCACTTCACTGATTTGATCTTCCACTGTGACCACTGTTAGTCACAACTGTTAACAATTTCTCATTTTAAATTGCACCAGTCATATTTTATTTTCTAGAAATTCTCATGATTTCCTGTGCTATTTTCATGAATGATATAATTTTGTTAATATTATTAAAATATACATGTAAGAGCGTGTGTGTACTGTCAAAAATAACAAAAGCAGTATTTTTTTTAACATCCTTAGTGGAGTATGATTGCTTTACAATGGTGTGTTAGTTTCTGCTGTACAACAAAGTGAATCAGCTATATGTGTACATATATCCCCATATCCCCTCCCTCTTGTGTCTTCCTCCCACCCTCCCTATCCCACCCCTCTAGGTGGTCACAAAAGCACCGAGCTGATCTCCCTGTGCTATGCGGCTGCTTCCCACTAGCCATCTGTTTTACATGTAGTAGTGTATATATGTCAGTGCTACTCTGTCACTTCATCCCAGCTTCCCCTTCCCCCTCCCCATGTCCTCAAGTCCATTCTCTACGTCTGCATCTTTATTCCTAACCTTCCCCTAGGTTCATCAGAACCAGTTTTTCTTAGATTCCATATATATGTGTTAGCATACGGTATTTGTTTTTCTCTTTCTGACTTACTTCACTCTGTATGACAGACTCTAGGTCTATCCACCTCACTACAAATAACTCAATTTCATTTCTTTTTATGGCTGAGTAATATTCCATTGTATATATGTGCCACATCTTCTTTATCCAT
>NC_041231.1:6715743-6763231 GCF_002837175.3 Physeter macrocephalus
CATACTGTTCTCCATAGTGGCTGTATCAATTTACATTCCCACCAACAGTGCAAAAGGGTTCCCTTTTCTCCACACCCTTTCCAGCATTTATTGTTTGTAGATTTTTTGATGATGGCCATTCTGACCAGTGTGAGGTAGTTTTGATTTGCATTTCTCTAATGATTAGTGATGTTGAGCATCTTTTCATGTGTTTGTTGGCAATATGTATACCTTCTTTGGAGAAATGTCTCTTTAGGTCTTCTGCCCATTTTTGGATTGAGTTGTTTTTTTTTTGATATTGAGCTCCATGAGCTGCTTGTATCTTTTGGAGATTAATCCTTTGTCAGTTGCTTCGTTTGCAGATATTTTCTCCCATTCAGGGAGTTGTCTTTTCATCTTGTTTATGGTTTCCTTTGCTGTGCAAAAGCTATCAAAAGCAATATCTTATACACACTATCCAACTTAAGAAATCAAACATTATCAGTATTTCCATAGTTTTCCATGTGTCCTTTCCCATCTCTTACTCCTTACCCATAAATAACCACTATCTCAACTTTTATCTTTCGCTTGCTTTTCTCTATAATTTTACTGCATATGTATATAATCTTCTATAATTTTAATTTTTGCTTAGTATTAATGATATTCAACCATGTTTGTGTATATAGCTATAGGAATATGCCATTAGTTATTAATAAGCATTTGTATTATTTTTGTTATTTTAAACAGTGTGATTGTAAACATATGTTAACATGTCTTCTCTTTAAAAATAGGCAAGATTTTATTTCATAAGATATATACCTAGGATTACAAGCATTGATTGTACTTCCACTTGTCTGGAAAATACTTTATAGTCAGATTTAAATGATCACTAATATGATGTATAATACCTCATGGAAGTTTTAATTTGCATTTCACTGTTTACTAGTGAGGTTGAATTTTTTTTTATAGACTTGATAATTTCTTCTTTCATGAAAAAGTTTTTCCCTTGAATTTCAGGTTTGGTTTTGTCTGAATGTTCTTAATGCTATCGCAGTGGTATTTATATATGTGGCAAGTTTCTTCTGGTGTCTAAGTTGTCTTTTTACTTTCTTAATGGTGCCTTTTAATCGACAAAAGTTATTTTAAATTTTGTAAATTATCCGTTTGTTCCCTTATGATTGAATTTTTTACCTTAAGATATCTTTTCCTAACCCAGGGTTATAAAATTATTCTGTGGTTTCCTCTACAAGATTTAAAGTTTTGTTCATTTCATTTAAATTTTTAATCCATATGGAATTTATTTTTTGTATGAGGATAGGAATCTGATTTCATTTCCTTCATATGACCTATGGTAGCAGCACTCTGTGAAAAGTTTGTCCCTTCCCCAGTGATCTACATGCCAGGTCTGTCAGAGCAAGTTGAGTTGCTGTTTCTTGGGTGATGGCGATCTTTACTGAAATTGCATTTACGAATGAATTATTCTCTTCACAGAAAGTGTTCTTTGTTGCTTTTTAAAATTTCTATGTTGTATGTTTATTTTCTATTGCACTGATTTCTGCTCTTATTAATTTCTTTTAAAAAATTTCTTTACGTTTATTTTCTATTTTTTTATCCTTTTAAGCTTTACTTTTTATTTTTTATTGAAGTATAGTTGATTTATAATATTATAATAGATCCTGGTGTTATTATCTGTATACATATACTTTTCACATTCTTCTCCATCATAGGTAATCATCACAAGATATTGAATATAGTTCCCTGTGTTATAGAGTAGGACCTTGTTTATTTTATATACAGTAGGGTGTATCTGCTAATCCCAAACTCCTACCTTATCCCTCCCCACCCTTAACTGCTTTGGTAACCATAAGTTTGTTTTCTATGTCTGACTCTGTTTTGTAAATAATCCCCTTTCTCTCATGCTGTTTTTTTTATTCTTATAATTTTTATTGGAGTATAGTTGATTAACAATGTTGCTAGTTTCTGCTGTACAGCAAACTGAATCAGTTATACATATAACCAGTCTTTTTTAGATTCTTTTCCCATATATATTATCACAGATTATTGAGTATAGTTCCCTGTATTACACTTGTATCGTGTTTTAGATTCCACATATAAGTGATATCATATGATACTGGTCTATCTCTGTCTGACTTGCTTCACTTAGTATGATAATCTCTAGGTGGATCCATGTTGCTGCAAATGGCATTATTTCATGCTTCCTTCTGGCTGACTGATATTCCATTGTATTTATTTATTTTTAAAATTTATTTAATATTTATTTATTTTTGGCTGTGTTGGGTCTTCGTTGCTGTGCGCGGGCTTTCTCTAGTTGCGGCGAGCGGGGGCTGCTCTCTGTTCCAGGGCGCGGGCTTCTCACTGCGGTGGCTTCTCTTGTTGCGGAGCACAGGCTCTAGGTGCACAGGCTTCAGTAGTTGCAGCACACAGGCTCTGTAGCTGTGGCTCGTGGGCTCTAGAGCGCAGGCTCAGTAGTTGTGGCGCACGGGCTTAGCTGCTGTGCGGCATGTGGGATCTTCCAGGAGCAGGGCTCGAACCCATGTCCCCTGCATTGGCAGGCGGATCCTTAACCCCTGCGCCACCAGTGAAGCCCTCCATTGTGTTTATAGACCACGTTTTCCTTACCCATTCATCTGTCAGTGGACACTTAGGTTGCTTCCATGTCTTGGCTATTGTAATAGTAATGCTGTGAACATTAGGGTGCATGATCTTTTCCAACTACACTTTTCTCCAGAGGTAAGCCAGGGAGTGGGATTGCTGCGTTGTACGGTAACTCTGCATATAGTTTTTTAAGGAACCTGCATACTGTTCTCCATAGTGGCCGCACCAATTTACTTTCCCACCAACACTGTAGAGGGTTCCCTTTTTTCTAGGCTCACCCCAGCATTTACTGCTTGTAGACTTTTTGATGCTGGCCATTGTGACTGGTGGAAGGTGACACCTCGCTGTAGTTTTCATTGGCATTGCTCTCAGAGTTAGCAATGTTGAGCATCTTGTCATCTTCCTCTTTGGGTTTTTTTTTCTCTTGAAACAGTATAAAATTCGCCTCTTCAAACTGGCTTTTTGAAAGTCGGCTGTGTTTGGAATTCGGCATCATTAACAGCCTTTCAGGCTTTGTGAGTGTGAGGTGCCCTGAAGCACCAGCTGTAAAGTTGTTCCAGGAGACGTCCACAAGGCGGCAGCATTTCTTCATGCCCAACTCCGGTTACTTGGCAACAGAAAGCCTTAGGGAAAGTCTGCTTCCCGGGCTGTGAATTACAGAGCAAAGTCTTAAGGGCTTGGGTCTCACTACTTCTTCCTCCTTCAGCCTCCCCCCCTCCCCCCGAGACAAACGGCAACCCCTGCAAAACGGCCGTGTGTGCTGTTTCTCATAGGTAGGGTGACTCCCAGGAGGGAGGCTGGAGGCCCCTCACCTGCAGGAGACATGCAGACCAGGTGACTTCTCGAAGCTCCTCCAGCCCAGAGGGTCCACCGTCGTTTGAGTGCACTCGGCTTCATTTAGGTGTAGGAGGGCCCACCTGGATCTGGAGATTGTGGTCCCCTCCCGAGGGGAATGGACAAGACAGGTCCAAGTCCAGCCTTGGGACCGAAGTCTGCTCAGGCTTCGGGTAGGTGATACCAGCCCAGGTCCCCGAGGCCAGAGAGGAATAGAGCAGACATATCTTTGCTATTCTTATTTTCATGGTATGTTGGAGTATAGTTGATTTACAATGTTGTGTTGTTTTCAGGTGTACAGCAACCTGATTCACTAATTGATATTCATGTATCTATTCTATTTCGAATTCTTTTCCCATATAGGTTATTGCAGAACGTTGAACAGAGTTCCCTGTGCTTTACAGGAGGTCCATGTTGATTATCCATCAAACGTATATATATATATATATATATATACACACACATATACATATGCACATATATATATATATATATACACACACACATATAAAAATATACTTGTGTGTATATGAAGCCCGACCTCCTAATTTATCCTTTGCCCCCACTATTCCTTTTTGGTAACCCTACGTTCCTTTTCCAAGTGTGTGTGTTGCTCTTTTGTAAATGAGTTCATGTGTATCTATCGTTCAATCCTAGGTATAAGTGAGATCATATGCTATTCGTCTTCCTCTGTCTGACTCACTTCACCTACTGTATGAGCATCCCAGGTCCATGCATGTTGCCGCCAATAGCATTATTTCATTGTTGTTTATGGCTGAGTAATAGTCCATTGTATATGCATACCACACTGTCTTTATCTAGTCATCTGTCGGTGGACATTTTGGTTGTTTCTGTGTCCTGGCTGTTGGAACTAGTGCTGCAATGAACCGCAGGGTGCCTGGTTCATTTCCAATTATGGGTTTCTCCAGATATATGCCCAGGAGTGCTCCTGGGGCCGGGCTCTTTTTAGTTTTGTTAGGAACTTCGATACTGTCCTTTATGGTGGCTTTTACCAATGTACATTCCCACGAAAATGTAGGAGGGTTCCACTTTTTTGGTCCTCGAATTTCAATGTGGACAGTGAGGGCTTGTCTCGATGGTCGTTTTGGCAGGGGTCTGTTTATGCTCTCAGGACAGATCCCGGCAGTGCAGCCGTGTCCCAGAGATCAGCTGGCTGGATACACACTGACAGTTGCTGGCGAGCAGGCCGCTTGTGAGGAATGACTCGTGTCTCTTTCTCCAGAAAAACATCTCGGGGGCCTACCAGGTCAGCAAGAAGTCTCCCAAGTCTGTTGTGAAGGTGATCAACATCTCAGCCCCGGCCAAGGATGCTGTCTATAACTATAGTATCCAGACCCTGAACTCTACAGAGCTTGCAAAGAAGGAGCTGTATCGAGAGATGGCCAAGGTGAGTTAAGGCCCGGCGTGGGGAGCAGCCACGCACCTCCACTCCAGGCAGGGCAGTGGGGGGTCTCCGGAGCGGGGAGGAGCCGACAAGGGACGAGAGGCAGCACAGAGAGCCGTGAACCCTCTACACGCCACGTTGAGCCCAGAGGCCCCCAGCGCCTGTCCAGGTGTGCGTGGCTGTGAACGGCCGCAGGTTCTTGGCTCTCGGTAGCCCTTCATTGCTGCCTGGGAAAGGCAGCCTAACCCTGGCGGGGAAAGCCTGGGCTTAGGCTTCCTTCCAGCCCTGACCACTTCAGAAAAGGGCTCCGTCAAAGGGGACAGGGACGTGGCCCTCGCTGGGCTGCTGCCTGGCTCTGGTAACCAGCATGCACCCCACACCGCCAGCATCCTGCCCCCAAGACTGGCAGCCGGTCAGCCCCGCCGAGGTCCGCTGTCAGCCTGTCTATCCACGTCTGCTCGCGTTTCCAGGAGCCGAGGAAGAGACTCACGTACTCCCGGAGCTACCTGTCAGCCACAGTGGAGCCTCAGGATTCAGAGGAGGAGGAGAGAAAAGCCGAGAGGAAGTCCCGCGACGCCTGGCTCACACCCAACGGGTTCCGAGTGACCGGTCTTCACAGCACGGGCAGGACACATCACCTGGGGCTGCCACCCCTCGGCGCCGTCACAGAGGTGGGTGACGGAAGTGGGTCTCCAGCGGGCGTCTGCAGGGGCCTCCCCCTGACCTGCTGCCCACCGACGTAGGAGTGGCGGGAGAAGGCACCGTTTGCTAACGTGCTGGAGCCGGTGCTGCACCGAGAGAGCTGGGGCTGGGACCGGCGCCACCAGGACTTCGATCTGTACACGCAGCCACCGCCGTTCTTGGAGCTGCCGCCCCCTCCTGCGCCAAAGCCCGGCACAGGTAACCGGGGGCGGCACCCGTTCTGTTTTAGCAGCCATGCTCCTGGGCTGGGAAATCAGGATTCGGCGGGGGCTGGTGTCAGAGCGCAGGCTGGGCTGGAACTTCTGGTTCCAGCTGGATTCATCACTTGTTGTGTGACGGGGGGCAGGTCCTGCCACCGCTCTGGGCTTGGTTTCTATGAAAGGGAGGCGCTGGAAGGTAGGGCTAAGGGCTTTGAGGCTTCACACTGTGTTACCCCTGACCAGCCTCAGGAGGCTCTGGGCGCTGCTGGGCCCTTCCAGCTCCCAGACACGGCCAGTCGGGAGGGCGGGAGCCTGGCCACACCAACCCCTCCGAGTCCTCTTCATCCCGTTTGTGAAGAGGGACCAAAAATCATTTATAGGTAGAGAACCAAATCCGTGAATTAACAGAACCAGAATCTTCAGGGAGAAAGAGAGGTGAGTTGATCTGGCCACAGACCCCTGGCCCAGAAAGCTAGACTGGATAAACGGTGGAGTGCTTTCCTTCCCTGACTGACTCCTAAGGGCCGCTGGTAACAGCTCCGTGAAACCGGAGGACGTGCTGACAAGCTGCTGAAACTGGTCTCTCCCCTCCTCTGGACTGTGCCACCTCCCTTCAGTAGAGGCCCCAGGCTCTGGGGCTGCAGGCAGGGTCCCAGGCTCAGGCTCACTGCTGTGGTCCAGCCCAGGGACACCAGGCTCGCTGCTCCGGCCCTTCCCAGCCCCAGGGCGCGCAGCTAAAGACACACGGGTGAGCACAGCTCCCCACAGCGGGGGACAAAGAGAATCTGCTGCAGACGGGGCTCCCCGCTCCTGCGGGCTCCGCGCAGACTGCTGTCCCGGCACCAGGTGAGAAGCCGTGGCCTCTCCATCCACGCCAGCAGAGAAGCTGGGGTGCCATCGGGAAGACGTCCAAAGGCTCACCTTTGGAAGATGAGCGGTCCCGAGGCCGGCAGCAGGCCTAGCCCCGCCCCCCGAGCCAGCCCAGCCCCCAGGTGGATGACGACTCCTACTCGCAGGGGGAAAGCCTGGCCGCCTCAAGGCAACGTCTCCGAGGGACAAACCCCCGCGAGCCGACCGGAGCACGAAGCCTGGCCAGGTGAGCGCACCAGGACGGGTGTGTAGAGGCCCGTCTGTGCCGCCAGAAGATGTCAAGCGGCAGGGGGAAGCGCCAGCTGGGAGCAGTGCCTGCTGTCCCGCGGCAGCACCATCACCTGGGAAGGACCAAAACCCTCGTGGCACCGTGGCCCGGGCAGCCGCCCCCCTGCCGCTGGAGCCCTCTTCTCACACATGAGGACACAGGGCCCTGGAAGCCACCACCCGAGGGTGGATCGGAGGGTCAAGATGTTGGTAGGCGGGCTCTGAGCAAACAGGTGAGCAGTGCAGCAAACAAACACTAGCTGTCCTCTTTTGTTAAACGGTTCCTGTTTTAAGTAGGTGCCTTGGGCTCCTAGCTTAAAGAATGACACGTACGCGGTTTTCAAGCTGTTTCTTGGAGAACGTGTGGTCTGACAGAAACGGCCACCCTGCTGAGACCCGTCCCTACCACCCCAGGCCAGCTTCCACCCCGAAGCCTTCCTGGCCAGGCGAGTCTCCGCAGCAGCTCCACGCTCTCCCCGGGTCCGCTCAGAGCCCGGGATCGTGTCAGGCAGCAGTGCCCTCGGGGCCCCGGAGAAAGCCCGTCAGAGAACTGGGAGAAATGGTCAACTTGTAATAAAGCAAGTTCTCTCTCTACCTTCTGGAAGGCGTGTGTTGGGCGGACAGCAGCAGGGACGCTGTGCCCCTGCTTCAGGACGTCCGGTCCAGAGGGTGGGCGCAGACGTAGGCGCGCTTCTCTAGGACCTGCTGGGACACTTTCTTGACCAGTTCATCGAGATTTTCCGGAGAATCTGGGAGGGAAAGAGAAAGAAAGAGTAGGTGATCTTTGGAAAAAAAAATGTTCCAGCAGTTCGTGTTATCACGAAGTCAGCCCTCCGGCGTGAAGGAGCCCTGAAGGTGGCAGCCCGTCCCCAGGGAGTGGTTCTGGGCTGCCCCCTGGCGACCCCACCTGCTGGAGGAGAAGCCATCTCGTCATGCCCACTGCATGCGGTGACAGCCGCCGTCAGCACGGCGGGTGCGGGGCGCCAGTGCTCCTCCCTCCGCAGGTCAGCTGGGTACAGGGTGCCCCCGAGAGGCTCTCGCCTCGCGGGCTCTGTGCGCTCCTGCTGGCAGGCCTCACCCAGCCCTGGGTGAGCAGAACTCTGTGTGCAGCCCTGGGAGGCCACCGGCAGGTCACCTGGCATCAGGTCCCAGCCCCCGTTCTCCCCCAGCCCGAGCGGCCCACTTACACTTGTCCAGCTGAGACAGAGTGAAGAGATTCTGGTAGTAAGCTTCCGTGCAGAAGAGGTTGGCCAACAGAACCTGACAGAACCAAAGTCAAAGTCAAAGTCAGAGAGGATGACTGCTCAGGACCCGGGGATCTCCGCTCCTGCCTGGAGCCTGACCTCGGAGCTCCAAAGAAAGAACTCAGTCTGTCGGCCAAAGCAGGCAGCTTGGCCAGGGTCGGTGGCCCGGCCCAGAAGCCATGGCAGCCCTGTCCCCAGGGCAACTGACTCGACCCCTCTGAGCCTCAGTTTCCTCCTTGGCGGGAGAACTCTCAATCCCGCAGCCACGGTGCGCGTGCCCGTCAAGACAAGGGCGTGCACACGTCAGGCGCTCGGACCGCACCCACCCTGCCAGCAGATGGGCTGAGGGCGCTGGGGTTCGGGTTCCGACACTCACTCCCCTCCCTGCCCCCCAGGCAGGAAGGTGAAAGGCAGTGGCCCTGTGTCCTGAACAGCACAGACCCGCCCATGGGAGCTGAGAGCACCGGCCGTGGCCATGGACACAACTTGGCAACCCCACCCGTCTCTGGGTCAGCTGGCGTGGGCCCCGTGCTCACCCCCGACCCCCGGGACACAGCCCTGGACGTGCCCAGCCCCTCCCTTCCCCACTACCCGGCCTCATTAAAGTGCAGCAGGATGACCCCTGCAGGGAGGCTGCCTGTGCGGGGGGGAGGGGCGGGCCCACCTCATGGTCGTGGTTCTGGAGCCCCACGCGGATAGAGCGGCTGGCCCGCGACAGCACGGCCGTCATCCCGTACAGGTTGATGAGGATGTTGGCCACTCGCTTCAAGACCAACTGCTCCTCCACGATGGTCTGGGAACAGAGGGCGGGGTGCAGACTTGCCACCTGGACACAACTCCAGCACGCTCTCCCGGGCCCACCTCTGCTCGTCTCTGAGCCTCGCTCTACACCCTGGGGGAGCAGGGCTAACACTGCCTTCCCCCCGGGTTTTCCCTTAGCTCTGTCCAGATGTGGGCAGGAGTCAAGACAAGATCACGTCCCAGAAACCTGGCTGAGACCACTGGCCAGCGCTTATTACCACCTTTGGACGCCAGAGACACAGAGCAGGTCCTACGAGTAAGGTCCAGGCGGGTTGCCCCTCCCGGCTCCAGGGAGCCTCCGGTCCCCTAGAAGGTGGCCACCCAGCAGGGGCTCCCCCCACGCTCCCCAGCTAGCTGAGTGGTCCCGGGGGCAGGCAGCCACAGCCAGCCCTCCCTGGCGACCAAGACGGCTGGGCCCGGTCCCCAAGGCAGACACTTGGCACAGTATCATCGCACAGATGCTGGCCCGCCTCCCTGCCCCCGGTACCTTGCCGAAGCGCAGCAGCAGGCTCTCCACAGCGCGGCGGAAGACGTGCACGCTCTGCTCCAGCTTGGTGGCGCTGTCCTGGGGGCCGGGGGCGGGGCTCCGCTCAGCACCGCCCTCTCCGCCGCGACAGGGTGGAGAGGGCGGCTGGTGACCCCCGGACGGCCTGGTCCTCCCCGGTGCCCCCGGCCACGCCCCCTCTGGGAAGGGACACCCGATGGGGGGTGCCCCTGGCTGGACCCACTCACCGCCATGCTGGGGTGCACGGCTCCCAGCTTCCCTGTCAGCCCAAGGTCCACGGTTCGGCCCAGGGAGTCCCGAAGCCTCTGGCCCACAGTCTCCATGATGGTGGTCACGTTGCCCTGTTTAAGCTCCCTGCAGAGAGCCCAGGCTCCGTAAGCTGAGGCCCCGCGGCCGGCTCCGGCTGCCCAGCAACACGGCCCCGCCTCCGTGCCAGCAGCTCTAGGGAACCCGGGCAAAAGCTCCCCGACTATGCAAAGCCAGAGGGGCCAACCCAGGACCTGGCCAGTCCGTCAGGGAGCAGCCGTCTCCTCTATGGCCAGAGGGGACACCCGGCTCACACCTGCTTCCAGGTCATTTTCTCCCCGAGCGGGCTGAAAAATCCTCTGGGCGAGCCATGCCCGGGTGCCGGCAGGGACCACTCACTGTTCTGGCCCCAGGATGGGGGTCGGGAGAGGAAACTAGTCTTGTGTTGGCCTTAGAGCTGGCACCTATTCAAGGATCACCTCTCCTTGCCCCGGTTCTAGAAGCAGCTCCCTGCCGCACGGGAGGCAGGAGCTGCAGGGGAGGAGGGCAGGGCCCCGGCGGCTTCCCAGGCAGCTGGCCCCTCCCTCCAGCCAGCCTGTGAGTCAGCTGAGCCCTGCAACGCTGCACGCCTGGTCCATGGATGAGGCAGTGCCCTTCTCTGGCTGCCCCAGGACAGGCCTCTGCTGGGCAGGGTGGACCCGAGGGGCAGACGGTGGACGTGGTACCTACTTGACCCTCGCGGTCAGGATGCGGCCGGCATGCTGCAAGCCTGTCAGGGCGATGTACATCCGGAGAATCTCGTTGGTTCCCTGTGGCCAACGTGATCCAGGTCAAAGGCTGCCCGCATCGGGGCAGCCCCAGCGGTGCCGCGTGCGTGACGGGCTAGGCCATGCTGCTTCCTGCTTATTCTTCGGAAGCAGCTGGGAGCAGGGCTGTGACCAGGGGACGGGGCAACACGCAGCCTACTGCTTCCACGGGACAAGTTGGGGCTGACCGGCTGGCGGCGGCCTCCCTCTGGGACCTACCCCATCCCGGGGCCCGCTGTGCATGAGTCATTCCTTTCTCCAAGCTTCCGTTGTAAGCGGAGAAACAGTCCCCCTTAAAAGAAGTGAAGGATACTGGTACCCAGGACGCAGCAAGTCCTCAGTGGACCCACTACCAGCTCGGTCCAGGCCAGGCTCCTCGGGAAGCAGCTGGCCGCACTGCAGTGCCAGGTGCCACCACCCCGGGGCTGCCTCTTCCCTGCTGCCACCAGCCCCCCCGCCCACCGTGACCACGTGACCTCGGGGGCGCAGACCAGGGGGCTTGTGCCCGTCGTGCACGCTGGGGCTGAGGGTCAGAGAGGCAGGGGCTGGACTGAGGCACGCCGCCAGGCCGCGCCGCGGACGGAGGCTCCGTGGGAGCGGAAGCGGCAGCAGGGAGAACTCCAGGCTGACGCAGGCCCGTCCGGGGCGGTCTCGGCTTCACGCTGAGGCCCTGCACCCCTCAGAGCTGCTGAACCCGTGCTGACCACCCCGCCAGCCACGGAGGACCGCACTTGCCTGGGCCAAGGGGAGGGGCCCTGGGAGAGGCAGGCCCGGGGCAGCAGGGTCGTGACGTGGGACCTGCGCCCGCCCGGTCTGTCCACTCAGGGAGAGGACGCAGGGAACACCAGCAGCCAATGCGGTCTTCCCCCTGGAGGGGGAGCCCCCGGCTGCTGGGCAGGGTGGACCCGAGGGGCAGACGGTGGACGTGGTACCTACTTGACCCTCGCGGTCAGGATGCGGCCGGCATGCTGCAAGCCTGTCAGGGCGATGTACATCCGGAGAATCTCGTTGGTTCCCTGTGGCCAACGTGATCCAGGTCAAAGGCTGCCCGCATCGGGGCAGCCCCAGCGGTGCCGCGTGCGTGACGGGCTAGGCCATGCTGCTTCCTGCTTATTCTTCGGAAGCAGCTGGGAGCAGGGCTGTGACCAGGGGACGGGGCAACACGCAGCCTACTGCTTCCACGGGACAAGTTGGGGCTGACCGGCTGGCGGCGGCCTCCCTCTGGGACCTACCCCATCCCGGGGCCCGCTGTGCATGAGTCATTCCTTTCTCCAAGCTTCCGTTGTAAGCGGAGAAACAGTCCCCCTTAAAAGAAGTGAAGGATACTGGTACCCAGGACGCAGCAAGTCCTCAGTGGACCCACTACCAGCTCGGTCCAGGCCAGGCTCCTCGGGAAGCAGCTGGCCGCACTGCAGTGCCAGGTGCCACCACCCCGGGGCTGCCTCTTCCCTGCTGCCACCAGCCCCCCCGCCCACCGTGACCACGTGACCTCGGGGGCGCAGACCAGGGGGCTTGTGCCCGTCGTGCACGCTGGGGCTGAGGGTCAGAGAGGCAGGGGCTGGACTGAGGCACGCCGCCAGGCCGCGCCGCGGACGGAGGCTCCGTGGGAGCGGAAGCGGCAGCAGGGAGAACTCCAGGCTGACGCAGGCCCGTCCGGGGCGGTCTCGGTTTCACGCTGAGGCCCGGCACCCCTCAGAGCTGCAGAACCCGTGCTGACCACCCCGCCAGCCACGGAGGACCGCACTTGCCTGGGCCAAGGGGAGGGGCCCTGGGAGAGGCAGGCCCGGGGCAGCAGGGTCGTGACGTGGGACCTGCGCCCGCCCGGTCTGTCCACTCAGGGAGAGGACGCAGGGAACACCAGCAGCCAATGCGGTCTTCCCCCTGGAGGGGGGGCCCCCGGGCGCCCAGCCTGGCACTGGCCCAAGGGTCTGCCTCCGCACACCTGCGCCCGGGGCCTCGGGCTGTCCACTCCGGGAGAGGACGCAGGGAACACCAGCAGCCAATGCGGTCTTCCCCCTGGAGGGGGGGCCCCCGGGCGCCCAGCCTGGCACTGGCCCAAGGGTCTGCCTCCGCACACCTGCGCCCGGCCTGAAATCCTGCCTGGCCTCCCTCCACGGCCGCGGGCCGCACCGCTGCAGCCTACGCCCCGGCGGGCTTGGGGCATTTCCAGGGACACGAACGCAAGCAAGCCGTTCTCTTCTCCAACCTCTGTTACCGCTTCTCGGCCCTCACGGTTAGATCCAAACGGGCTTCCACGGCTGGCTCCCCTCTGGCCTGCCCGCCCAGCCCCTCTGCCCTGGCCACCCCGCCGAGCAGGACCGGCCGCTGCTCCCTCCGTCTACCCGGTGCCGGCAGGTAAGGTCCCGTCAGGGCCTGGCACACTCCACTCCCCTGCCCTCTCTGCCCCCAAGGCCAAGTGCGCTGCTTCCTGAGGCCCCAGCCCCTCACCACACTGCTGTTCTGGAGTCGTCATCTCTCAGCCAGCCTGCACGACCAGACCAGTAGCGCCCCAAAGGCGACTCTGGGGTCCCAACACCCTTTCCTTCCTGCTCCCAGCCTGTGAACTCCCAACATCAGAGTCACCGGGGAACGCCCTCGGGGTGACCCTGCCAGCTGCCTCATCACCTGGAATGGGCACTGGAGGCTGCACCCCGGCCTCCCAGGCGGAGACCCGCGGGCGGTCGAGCGAGAGGACGCGCCAGCCGGCCTGGTGCCAGGACCACGAGGCTCTGGGGTCCACGGCACACCACTCAGCGGGCGGCGCACTCACCTCGAAGATGAGCAGGATGCGACTGTCACGCAGGATGCGCTCGTACGGATAGTCCCTCATGTAGCCCGAGCCCCCGAGGATCTGTAGCGCCTCGCTCACGCACTGCCAGGCGGCCTCTGAGCTGAACACCTGCCACGGACCCGGGGCGAGGTCAGCACGGGGCCGTCAGCACCAAAGCCCCTTCGGGAGGAGGACCCTCTGCCTCGGGGCCAGGTGGCTGCGGACGGGGTGGGAGGCTCCATGCAGAGAACCGGGCTTTGGGAAGAGACGACCCAGGTAGGAGCCCTGACTGTCACTGGTGGCCAAAAAATGACCCCCCTCCCCAAAACGAGATAGAAGCACAGGGAACTCGGCTATGTACCTCAACCAGATATTTCATAAAAGGAAGTTTTGATACCAAAATGTAGGAAGACCACAGACTCAGGACAGCACAGTCCTTCCCAAGGAAGCCCAGCTGCTTTGTTAGGCCGATATGAAATTACAACACACAGTCTGTATTCCCCCTCTTTTGCGGTGATCACCATCGGCTGGTGACAACCTGGCACAAACCATGCTGGGAGACGCTGGCCTCTCGTAAGCTGGACCCTGTCCTCTGCTGCTGCCCTATGCCACTCTGCTCTCCCCGGCTGCGTCCCAGGGGTGCCTGGCACGGGGGGCACCGCGTAAATACCTAAGCGGTGGCAGACTAAGGAGGAAGACGGCAGGCGCTCTGTGTGGGGGGTTACCTTCACCATGGCTGCCTCGATGGAGCAGTCAGGAAAGCCCGGCTGGTCCAGCATCCCCGCGGTGAGGTAGGCCATACTTTCCATCACATAAGCCTTCTGAGCCATCAGGGCAAACTTCTCCTGGAGCGTTCAGAGAAATACACCATCAAGAAAGAATGTGCCTGTGCTGAGACCCAAACCTGCCGAGCAGTAGACAAGGTAACTCAGACCCAGCCCAGTGCCCAAGAGCACCAAGGCCTGGCGCTCGTAAAAGGGGCCACGTGCTCATCTTCTCCCCGAACGACCGCCCGCGAGTCGCCAGTACAGGCCCCAAAGCACGCTTCCAGTGCCCACGAGGTAGAGTCAGCCCAGGCGGTGCTCTCGACCCTCCATACCTGAATCAATCCAAACTCGCTGAGGTTCCTGTTGAACTGTTTCCTCGTGCAGGCGTACTCGGCGGTCATCTCTGAAGACGAGCAGAGTTATCAAAGGACTTAAAATGATCTCCTCAGTCTATCGTCACCACCCTTCAAACGCCCAGGCAGGAACTACGAGAAGCGGGTCTGCTGAGACCAACACCCTGAAAGTGAGAGCCCTGCCTTCCAACATCTCCGGGTTCAGGAGTGGAGTGACTGTCCCCTCTGAGTGGCACCCAGGGTGGGACAGAGCAGGATCCGGCCAGTCGGACACGTCCGGACCCAGCTCTCGCTCTTACCAGCCAAGCCTGGGCCACGTGGCCTCCCCGCCCTCATCAACACTGTTGACCTCAGGGGCACGGCAAAGGCCACGGGACGCCCTGCACAGAGACGCAGGCTCACGCCGGCACGTGTGTCCATCTGGCAGCAGCAGGGTGGCCCGCGGCCTCCGCGCCAGCCCTGCAGGCGCCCACGGTGGCCCCCTCCCTGCAGCCAGCGCTCTCCCAACGCTCCCTCCGGACGTCCACGCGTAACCCACTCTCACAGAGGGCTCGCGGCGTAGACAGACTCCCACGTTCCCCCGTTTCTGGGCCTTGCGATCTCAGGGGCTCTACATCCTTTGGGGACAGACTGACCACGGAGCGAAGCCCTTGCATTGAGGAGTTTTCCAGACAAGGAAGCAGAGTCCAGATGGGCTCAGGGCCTTGAGGGAAGCTTAGCAGAGGGAGACGAGCCCTGAGCTTGCAGTCTGATGGGGGGTGTGGTCTCGGGCAAATCACTCCCCCGCTCTGAGCGTCTGGCCCTTCGTCTATAAACGGACTCTGCCCTGAACTCCGAGGAGCTTCCTAAGCAGCCGGTGGGGAGCCAGCCCCGGGTACGCCCGCGCCGCAGCCAGGGCCCTGCGTGTCCCCGTGGTCCGTCCCACAAAGATGGCAGTGACGTTCCGTGCCCCCCAGAACACCATCAGGCTGTTTTAACTTCACTGGCAAACGGAAGTCTAGGGTTCAGTGACCGTAACAGAAGAAAGGGACAATCCAAAGGCTGAGGGACCAGGGTCCCCAGCTGACCCCGTGGCTCACCCGCTGGGCGCTCACCCACAGAGAACCAGAGCTCGGGCTTCTCGGTGTCCAGCTCACGCTCAGCCGTTCGCTCAGCGGCCCTGTCCTCAGCGGCCAGAGCAGCCACCCCCCTCCACCTCCGTCCCCCGCCTCCCCCACCCCGTGCGCGTTGAAACCTCAACGCTAGCCCGTGCACCCTTCAGTCTAAATCGAAGGCCTGAGACCAGCCGTGGACAGGACTGGCTGCCCGCGGCCCGGCTCAGCGCCGGCGCGCCCGCCCGGGGACGTGGCAGGGCCCCCGGCGAGGCCGCCGCAAGGGCCGCCGTCCGGACTCACGCACCGATCAGCTTCTTCAGCATCCCGGCCACGGCGCTGCCCATGCTGAACCGCCCGCTGTTGAGGATACGCATGGCCACCTGCAGGGAGAGGGGGGCTCAGCGCGGCTCGCCTCCCCCCACCCCCGTGCGCAGCTGGGCAAGCTGGGGGCCCAGAGGGCTGAAGGGGGCGGACCGCGACGGCGCTCGTCTGCCTGCACCGCAGCCTTCCTCAAGACAGAAGGCAGCACCCGGGGGACTTAAGCCTCCTGCCGGGCCTCGCCGGGCCGGGAGGCAACACAGTCCCAGCGCCTCAAAACCAGGCAGTCTGTCGCCGAGATGCTCTCACAGACTTCCCTGCAGGCACCGCCCCCGCCAAGAGAAACGGGACACCCTTATTCCAAAGGACGCGGCCACTTCCCCCAGCCTCCGGGGAAGGGAGCGGGAACTGAGACTGGCTGGGTACCCACCGCCAACTCCTCACTTTCCCAGCAACGCTGCAGCGTCACGGTCCTCCTTTCACAGATGAAGAGCCCGAGGTTCCAGGCGGTGAGCCCGTCACAGACAGAGCAAGCACCTGCCTGACGTGCAGGCCCGAGCACCCTGCACTGAGCCGCCCCTTTGACGGGCGTGACGTGCTCCTCCTCCCCCAATGCCTACAGGAGCGACCCTAGCTAAGGAGTTCTGTCAACGTCACTCCCCTCTTCCGACCCCAGCTTTCTACCTAAAGCCGACGGCAAGCACACACGCGCTGCTTCCCAAGTACCAGACTAGCCGGGTTTGGGGAGGCACCCCCTTACAGGCCTAAAGGGACCTAGAGACCATAGCCGCCCAGGCAGCAGGGCAGGAGGGGCATCCCAGGCAGACGGTGGACGGGTGGCCACCAGCGCCAGGCCCCTAGAGGACGCTGCGACCGGCCCACCCCTGCTCAAGCCTGTGAGGCCCCAGGAGGAGGCCTCAAGGCAGGGCTGGGGGCAGCACGCAGCCTGGGACTCGGCGTCACACGTGGCACTGCTCGCCTGCGTGACTGGGATTAACCGAACGTGCCTCTGAACGTGAATTTATGATTACTTGCCGAATAACCTGAGTGGAGACTCTCAAAACAGATCCTGTGGGGCTGGGGAGACTGCAGACACCTGCTCCAGCCACCGGGCAGGCAGCACCGGTCCTGGCAGGCGAGTCCGAGGCGGGTGGGCAACCAGGTGGGCACGGCCAGAAGCTGGGGCTCGGCTACGTCACAGCGCAGCGTGGCCCGTTGTGCCCCCTGCTCGGGCCTGTGACCCGTAATGTCGGACTCCCTGTGTCTCAGGACATGGAGGGGGACAGCGGTCCTGCTCGACCCGCCAGGACTCAACTCCCCGCCTCCGGCCCCTTTTCCCTGACTGCTTCTTAAAGGCCAGCACGCAGTTTCACGAACAGACTTACTTCACAGCCCCTTCGTGGTTGATTGTCAGCTTCGCTTACAACGAGAACAAGAGGAGGAGAGGACTGGACGCCAGGCCCCAGTCCCCAGGAGGATGGAAGGTCTGGCAGGCTCGGCCTTAGCTGAAAGGGCTCGTGAACCTAGGCGTTCCCTCCTACCCAGGCCTGCTCCTGCTGCGTGGTCACCTTCCTACCGCAGAGCAGTCCCCTCCCACAGCCACACTCCAGGTACAAGGCACGGCCGTCCCCGCAGCCCCCGTCGCTGACCGCCTCTGCGCCCCGATGAACCTCCTACTCGACCTCCCGTGGCATCGGCGTTCCCCGGGCCTGTGGTCATCCTAGCCGCCTTCTCCGGCATCGCCCTGGCGTGTCGCGCCTTTCAGTGTGGACGCTGACTGGCAGGCCATCCCACTCATGACGAGATCGGGCTTTAGAAATCTGTTTTTCTTTGCATACTAAAACCATCACTTCTCGCCTAACACGATGGAAAAAAATTTTTAATGCAGTGTTGGGAAGGACTGGGCAAAGACCTCACACACAGTCCAACCGTCCAGCAGGCAACATGGCAACACGGACCAAGAACTTAAAAATGACCAGGCCCTCTGAGCCAGAAACTTGACTGGTATTTAAACTCAGGAGGTAATGAGAGAAGGGTGCAAGATATGTATAAGGATACACGCCATGCAACGCAGTCCTGAGTGGGGAAGAAGGGAAACTGCGCTAAATGCTCGATCCTGGAGACCCAGGGACAGTGAATGTGGCGTCACCACATGAGGAAATGCTCTGTGGTTCCGAACCTCAGCAAATCACATTCCCTAGCATGAAAAGACTATGAGGGCTTGTTGATAAGTGAAAAATACCAGCTATCACCTCTTACACACACACACTCGGGCAGAAATATTTCAGCGATGTAAACTATTTAAAAAGATCTAGAAAGACAAGCACCAAAAGTGTGAACAGTGGAGACAGCAGAAGCAAGAAGAACTACAATCCTGCAGCCTGTGGAACAAAAACCACATTCACAGAAAGACAGACAAGATGAAAAGGCAGAGGGCTATGTACCAGATGAAGGAACAAGATAAAACCCCAGAAAAACAAATAAATGAAGTGGAGATAAGCAACCTTCCAAAAACCACATTCACAGAAAGACAGACAAGATGAAAAGGCAGAGGGCTATGTACCAGATGAAGGAACAAGATAAAACCCCAGAAAAACAACTAAATGAAGTGGAGATAGGCAACCTTCCAGAAAAAGAATTCAGAATAATGATAGTGAAGATGATTCGGGACCTCGGAAAAAGAATGGAGGCAAAGATCGAGAAGATACAAGAAACGTTTAACAAAGATCTCGAAGAATTAAAGAACAAACAAACGAGATGAACAATACAATAACTGAAATGAAAAATACACTAGAAGGAATCAAGAGCAGAATAACTGAGGCAGAAGAACAGATAAGCGACCTGGAAGACAGAAGGGTGGAATTCACTGCTAGAATAAAGAAAAAAGAATGAAAAGAAATGAAGACAGCCTAAGAGACCTCTGGGACAACATTAAACAACAACATTCGAAATTATAGGGGTCCCAGAAGGAGAAGAGAGAGAAAGGACCAGAGAAAATATTTGAAGAGATTATAGTCAAAAAATTCCCTAACATGGGAAAGGAAATAGGCACCCCAGTCCAGGAAGCTCAGAGAGTCACATACAAGATAAACCCAAGGAGAAACACGCTGAGACACACAGTAATCAAATTGGCAAAAATTAAAGACAAAGAAAAATTACTGAAAGCAGCAAGGGAAAAATGACAAATAACATAAAGGGATCTCCCATAAGGTTAACAGCTGATTTCTCAGCGGAAACTGTACAGGCCAGAAGGGAGTGGGCATGACATATTTAAAATGATGAAAGGGAAGAACCTACAACCAAGAGTACTCTACCCGGCAAGGATCTCATTCAGATTCGAGCGAGAAATCAAAACCTTTACAGACAAGCAGAAACTCAGAGAATTCAACACCACCAAACCAGCTCTACAACAAATGCTAAAGGAACTTCTCTAAGTGGGAAACCCAAGAGAAGAAAAGGACCTACAAAAACAAACCCAAAACAATTAACATAATTCAAAAAGACACATGCACCCCAATATTCATTGCAGCACTATTTACAATAGCCAGGTCAGGGAAGCAACCTAAATGCCCACTGACAGACGAATGGATCAAGAAGATGTGGTACATACATACAATGGAATATTACTCAGCCATAAAAAAGAATGAAATAATGCCATTTGCAGCAACACGGGTGCAACCAGAGATTATCATAAAGTAAGTCAGAAAGACTTATTATCTGAAGTAAGTCAGAAAGAAAGAGACAGATACCATCTGATACCACTTATATGTATCACCTAAAATATGGCACAAATGAATGTATCTACAAAACGGAAACAGACTCACAGACACAGAGAACAGACTTGTGGTTGCGAAGGGGGCGGGGGGAGAAAAGGATTGGGAGTGTGGGACTAGCAAATGTAAACTATTACATATAGAATGGATAAATAACAAGGTCTTACTGTATAGCACAGGGAACCATATTCAGTATCCTGTGACAAACCATAACGAAAAAGAGCATTAAAAAAAAAGAATGTCTGTATGTGTATAACAGTTACTTTGCTGTACAGCAGACAATGGCACAACATAGTAAATTAACTATACTTCAGTAAAATATTGGGTTGGCCAAAAACTGACTTCAGTTTTTAAGTAAAAATAAAAGACACATTTTTCATTTTCATCAAGAACTTTATCGAACAACATATTCACCGTTTTGTTCCACTACCTCCACCATTTTTCAGGCAACTTCGTAATTCCATCTTCGCAAAACTTCTTATCTTTTTGAGCAAAGAACTGTTCCAGGTACCTTTTACAGTATTCCAGGGAACTGAAATTTTTCCCATTAAGAGAATTTTGTAAAGACCAAAATAAATGGAAATCCGAAGGTGCAATGCCTGGTGAATATGGTGGATGAATCAGAACTTCCCAGCCAAGCTGTAAGTTTTTGTCCGGTCATCAAAGAAACATGCGGTCTTGCGTTATCTGATGGAAGATTACGCATTTTCTGTTGACTAATTCCAGATGCTTTTCTTCAAGTGCTGCTTTCAGTTGGTCTAACTGGGAACAGTACTTGCTGGAATTAATCATTTGGTTTTCCGGAAGGAGCTCGTAATAGAGGACTCCCTTCCAATCCCACCATAAACACAGCATCACCTTCTTTGGAGGGAGACCAGCCTTTGGTGTGGTTGGTGGTGGTCCATTTTGCTTTTGCCCCACAATCTCTTCCGTTCCACGTTATTGTACAGTATCCACTTTTCATTGCCGGTCACAATTTGTTTTGAAAATGGAATGTTTTCATTACATTCCAGTAGAGAACCACATGTGGAAATATGGCCAGGAAGGTTTTTTTCACTTAACTTACGTGGACCCCAAACATCAAAGTGATTAAGATAACCAAGCTGGTGCAAATGATTTTCAACATTTGATTTGGATATTTTGAGTACGTCGGCGATCTCTCTCGTGGTATAACGTTGATTGTTCTCAATTAATGCCTCGATTGATATCGATCAACTTCAACTGGTCTACCCGACCGTGGAGCATCATCCAGCAAGAAATCTCCAGCACAAACTTCGAAACCACTTTTGACATGTTCGATCAGTCACAGGACCTTCCCCATACACTGCACAAATATTTTTTTGTGTTTCAGTTGCGTTTTTACCTTTCCTGAAATAATGAAGCATAAAATGCCCCAAATGTTGCTTTTTTTCCTTCCACCTTCAATATTAAAAGGGCTGCACAAAATTCACCAATTTTGATAAGTTTTTTAAAAAATGCATGCTGATATGACAGCTGTCAAAATACAACCTAGCAAAATTGTTTCGAATGAAATTAAAGACAGCTAAATGCTACTAGAGCCATCTTACAGAAAACACCGAACAAACTTTTTGGCCAACCCAATAAAATTTTAAAAAACCCCAAAAAACAAAGGAGATAAATAGCCAATAAGCGCATAAAAAGATGCTCAACACGACTAATCATCAGGGAAATGCAAATCAAACCACAACGAGATATACTTCACACCCACAAGGATGGCTGTAATTTTTAAAATGGACTATCACACTTATTGACAAGGATGTGGAGCAAATGGAACCCTAACGCACTGCTGGTGGGAATGTGAAACAGTGCAGCTGTTGCGGAAAAGAGTCTGGCGGTTCCTCTAAAAGCTAAACATATAGTCACCATTTGACCCTCCATTTCTTCCAGGTGTGCACCCAACAGAATGGAAAACAGCATTCACACAAAAACGTGCACACGAGTGTTCACAGCAGCATTATTCAAATGGCCAAAAATTGAAACAACCCAAATGTCCATCAGCTGATGACAGATGGACAAAACGTGGTCCATGCACATGATGGAACGTTACTCAGCTATAAGAAGGAGTGACACCTGCTAGACTTGGATAAACCTTGAAAACACTATGCAGCGTGACAGAAGCCATACAAGAAGGACCACACATGGATTCCCTCTAAATGAAACATGCAAAATAGGCAGATGGGGCTTCCCTGGTGGCGCAGTGGTTAAGAATCCGCCTGCCAATGCAGGGGACACGGGTTCAAGTCCTGGTCCGGGAAGATCCCACATGCCGCGGAGCAACGAAGCCCGTGCGCCGCAACTACTGAGCCTGCGCTCTAGAGCCTGTGAGCCACAACTACTGAACCCACATGGCACAACTACTGAAACCCGCACGCCTAGAGCCTGTGCTCCACAACAAGAGAAGCCACCGCAACGAGAAGCCCGTGCACCACAACGAAGAGTAGCTCCCGCTCGCCACAACTAGAGAAAGCCTGCACACAGCAACGAAGACCCAACGCAGCCAAAAACAAAAATAAAATAAATTTATAAACAAACAAACAAAACACGCAGATCCACAGAAGCAGAAAGTGAAACAGCGACGGCCAGAGTCTGGGAGAGGGGAAATGAGACTCAAGTATGGCGTGTCTTGCTGGGGTGATGGCAATGTTCTAGAATTAGACCATGGAGATGGTTGCACAAGCACAGTGAATATACTAAAAACCAACAAAGCATTCATTTGAAAATGGGAAATTTTGTCATGTGAATTACCTATTATTAAAAAAAATACTCTTACTCTAAGAAAAAAAAATCAGGGTAAGCACTCACTCAGGACCCAGGGCTGTGAATCCCGAGCTTTGCGGGGCCACTGGGCTGCTTTCTCCACTGGCTGGGGGAGGACTCTACGCCTCCGTGAGGGAGGGTGAGACCGAGCGCTGCTGCACCCCTGCCTCCCAGGGCTGACTTCTCTCCGCTCTGCTGACCTCCCTGCAGAGAGCCACGCGTGGCCGCCCGGCCAGCCCAGCCCAGCGCGCTGCCAGCAGGGAGGTGACGGGAAGCTGGGCCAACGCACACGAGACTGCAACGAAGGTCAGCACACGCAGGGCAACACACCTTAAAGCCGCCTCCAACTTCTCCGAGGACGTTTCCCACGGGCACCCTGGTGTTCTCAAAGTGGACCTCGCAGGCTGGAACACACAACATCCAGGACCTCAGCTGAGGGGGACGAAGCGCTCTACCCCCGACCTCCACTCGGGACGCGGTTCATTCACTCACTCGCTCATTCATTCAGACCCTCCACAGTCCGAGCTAAGGGACCCAAGAGGCTGAGCCTTGTGAGGACCGCAGGGCAGCTCCAGGTGGGCCGAGGGCCACGTACGGGACACCAGCCTCGAGTGAACTGAGTGCCGACTGGGCCTGGGTGGGAAGGAGGGAGAAGGGAGGAAGGAGGAGTCCCAGGCCGGAAAGATGGGGGTCTGCTGTACTGCAGCGCTGACCCGGGACCCGCAGCACCACCTCCCTCCAAGGCCGAGTGCCACGAGGCGGCGACGGCCTCACCTTGAAGTCATCACTGCCCGATGTGCGGAGAGATTTTGCCAAATGCTCAGGTGGAAACAGAACTACGTAAGCCTCGTGTTATCTTGACGTCTGATATCTTTTCGACAAGATAAAACCTCACCGTGTCTCCTTCTCTCTCACACACACACATGCATGCACGTGCCACTCACTGTTGGAGCCTCGAATGCCTAACTTATCCTCAGGTTTCCCGCTGGTGACTCCACCAAAGTCTCTCTCTACTATGAACGCTGTGACCTTGTCCTTTACTGAGCCATTAGAATCAACAACTTCTGTCTTTGCAAACACAGTAAAAACACTGGCCAGTCCTCCATTGGTGATCCAGACCTGAGGAAAGAAAGCAAAAGGGCTCCAGAGAAAACCAAACTACTACAGACTGGCCACCCTCAGCACCAGCTACCCATCACAGCTCAGGCCAGGACGGGCTCAACCCAGCATCCCCAGAGCACGGATTTCCCCAGGAGACACAGGTGGCCCTGCACGTGTGTCTGTGCGTGTGTCAAGCAGCTCCGGCTCAGCATGGAACAGCTGGGGGTGGGAGGGAGGCAGAAAGGAGTGAGGGAAAGGGGGAGGGGAGGGGAGAGGGGAGGGGAGGGGAGGGGAGGAGAAGAATGTCTTCTGTAATTAAAAATCTGGGTAAAAGGACACAATCTTCTGTTCCTCTGAACTCCCCGACACATTAACACTCTTATGGTGCCCACCATGGGCTGCAGCAAGTATTTGTTTACATATTTGTCTCTTCCCACTAATTAGGAATATGCAATGTCATATTCACATTTGTTTTCTTGGCACATATGGGGCATCCAATAAATGTTCACAAAATAAAGGTTTGGATATATAATAAAACTGTATGTTTTGGTTTTGCTTTAACCAAATTTCAATTTAAATTTTTGAGTGATTTAAATAAACCTAGGTTATTTAACCTAAGATGTTTAACTCTGCACAGTGTTCTAAACCTCTCTTTTGGTCAAAGCTTCATCTCTCAATTATCATCACATCAAAAGAGGGAGGGGGGAGGAGGGGGACGGGGAGGGAGAGGGGGAACAGACTTCTCAACAAACCGCTCCTTATAGAACTTATTTGGACCTTAATTCAAGCAACTTATTTGTAAAAAAGAAGTAAGAGACAATCAGGGAAGTTTGAGCGTTAAGCAGATAGTAAGAAACGATCAAGGTTTAAGTGTACGCCGTGACTTTCTCAGGCCCGTCCTGCAGAGATGCACTGAGCTCGTCACGGCTGCCATCCAGAACTGCAGTGTGACGGAGGAAGCACTGAAGCCGGGAGCCGGGGGTGGACATTCACGACGCTAAACTTCTGTGTTTCAAACTCCGTGTGATAAAAAGTTAAAAGAATGGACACAGGAGAGCAGCTCAGGGAGGTGGGCAGCACTACAGAGGCCTGCAGGCTCAGGAGCCAGGACACCTTGGTTCCCATCCTGCCACTAAGCGGACGGTAAGGTGGCGGGTCACGTAACCTCTCTGAGCCACCGTTTCTTCTTCCAAAAAAGGAGGCGCGTCACCCGAGGATGACGGTTAAGGGGTGACGTGCCTGCCCTTTATGATCCCTGGAGCATGGGAAGCGGTCAGTGGTGGTGGTGAAGGTCAGGACGGAGACCCTGACGCGGCCACGGAGGCCACGCAGCTGTACCTTGGAGCCGTTGAGGAGGTAGTGTTTCTTATCTTCACTTAACGTGGCCCTGGTCCGGATGGAGGCGGCATCGCTCCCACTGCGGGGACAGAAATGTGCGGTTGAGGGGTAACGCTGGAGACACAGAAGAGCGGTTTTCAGGCCCCACGGAAAACAAAGGGCCAGCTAATATTAGATACATTCAGCTTTGCAGCCACAGACGATCTGCAGACAGACGGGCATGTTCCAGTAAAACTTCATCTATGAAAACAGGTGGCGAGGAGGATTTGGCCAACCCTGCTCTGTCACATCGGGTGAAAAGGCGGCAGTGACACGTTTGGGAGGTCTAAACACGAGAATGCCGGCTCACACAGGCTCTAAGCTCCCGCAAGGTGAGTGCAGGGGACCCAGGTCCCCAGGTGGGGGAAGCAGGACGGAAAGGGGCTGGATAACGGACTTGCCATCACGGCAGCTGTGAGACTCGGGGCTCATCACCCCATCTCACTGAACCTCAGTTCACAGCCTGTAAAGTGGGGACAATACCACCCGCCCTTCATACTCTAATAAAAGTCGCTGTGAAGCCTGAATGCATTACTGTACATAAGGAGGGTTGCAAAGCACAAAAAAAATGGCAGGTGCGGTCAGCCATGTTATCTCATCTGTAAAGGTCACCAGGAAAGAGAAGTAAGGTAAAGGTGAGAGAGCATGAAGAGAACGGGTGAGCAAAGCTGTGGACTCAACTCCCGGGAAGTCTTCAGGGAGGGAAGAAGCCGGCCAGCCCTCTTCAGTGAAAGCCCCCGGGCCCTGAAGCCGCGTGCGGCGCGCAGGGCTGACCTGGCTGGCTCCGTCAGGCAGAAGGCGGCCATGCGCTCCCCGGAGGCCAGCGTGGGCAGGTACCTGGCCTTCTGCTCCTCGCTGCCGGCCAAGATGATGCCCTGGCAACAAACATGGGCTGCTTTCAGCGGCAGCAAGAGACAAGTGTGTGCAACGTGCTTGCAGAACACGCCCCCCCGCTTCTGGAACACGCTTCCTTCACGCGAGAGCTGGCAGCCACAGTAAAAAATGGGGAGCTGCTGGGTGGTCTGGGGAGCTGGGCTGCCAGGGAGACCCCCAAGCGCACAGTCCAGGGCGGCCTGGCACAGCTCCAGGGAGGGGCTCAGTCTTTCCGGCAGTCTCCCCACCTCCCGGCAGGGTGGCCGGGGCCGGGTGGCTGGAGCCACAGCTGGTGCGTGGGCAGCGCCATGCCCGGGCGCCAAGCCTGCTGGGCACTCAGCCCCCTCGGTTTCTACGCTGAGCAAGAACCACCCGAGGAATGAGCTGTGGGCCCCTGGACCTGCCCTGAAAGACTCCAAGCCCAGCGGAGTAGGAGGACAGGTGCCAACAGCAGGGGGGACACGCTCAGGCCCCGAGGGAGCCAATCAAGAGGTGGGGTCACCTCCAGCCCGCGGTGAAGGCAGGCTCCATGGAGGCAGTGGCATCTGACCTGGGCCTGGAAGGATGGGTCAGAGGCGGGGCAGGAGGAGGTTTCAAAAGGAAGGACAGGGCCACCGAAGGGCACTGAGCACGGTACAGAGAGGCTGCAGGACAGCGGGCCTTCCTCCGAGACGCTGAGCCGGCTGCCCCCACGCCACCGCAGAAACCCAGACCCCTGACCTTGAGGCCGATGGCCTGGTGTGCTGCCAGCATCACGGCGATGGAGCCATCCAGGCTGATGATCTCCCCCAGCCGCGCGTACATGGTGTTGGAGAGGCCCAGGCCACCTAGGGCAGAAACAGGCCAGCTTCACTTACGCTCCAGCCCCGAATTCCTCCCAGGAAAGGCAAGCGGCTTTATAAAGTCAAGTCAGCTCACCATTTTTTAAAAATCACAACACAGAATGGTACAAAGGAAACAGAAATTACCCATAAACTTATCACTCAGAAAGAACGTTTTTGTGTACACCCTTTCAGACTTTTTCTAGGCATGTAAGCATATACAAGTGTATATCTTAATATAAAAACGTAATATTTAACACAAAAATGTATAAACGCCTAAACCTACATAAAGTTACTTGAAATGCTGTGAATGTCTCCTATCACAGATCTTGGGCTTCAGAGACGTGAACCCCATTCCGCATCCCACCCCCGGTATCTCGTGGCCTCCAGGAAAGGTCTCTCTGCCTGGGATACTGGCATCCGGGGCTGGGTCCTTCTGTCGCAGGGGTGCCCCGTGTGCTGTAGGACGGGGGGGTGGCATCCTTGACCTCTGCCCGCTAGATGCCAGTAGTTCCCCCTCCTCCACAGTTCTGACAACATAAATGTCTCTAGATGTCGCCAAATGCCCACCCGAGGTCGGGGGGCAAAGTCACCCTCGGAAGCAGTCAGCGTTCTAGGAGCGAAAAGAAAAAACACTAAAAACACAGACTCCGCTGAACTTGGGTATTCCGCATTTTATCTTCAACTTCCGGCGGTGGTGGGGTGGCCTTGTGGGCACCTTACAAATGACTACCCGAGGCCTAAGGTCACACGCGGCCCGACCGCAGGGGGTGCCTTCCACACAAGCGGAGGGCCGAGTCCCTGCAGGGGTGTGCGGCGTCCCCAGTGCTCAGCGGGGACCCAGGGAAGGCCAGGGCCCTGCGACACCCATCACCATGCCGCTTTCAACCAAAACGCTTGTGCTCCTACTTGTTTCACATACTGAAGTCAGTGTTGCTTGTTAAAAAAAAAAAACTGATTTTTTTCCCCACGGAAGTATCAAAAAAATCATGGGGGGAGGACAATCAATGGGGACAGATGACAGGCGGGTGGAGACTGCGTGACGGGGGAGGGGCTGAGGGAAACACCCGGGGGGACCCAGGGAACTGGGGGCGGAGACCAGGCTGCCGGTGGAAAGGCCTCTTCTCCAAGATGGCGGCGGTTTCCAACCAGCCTTCAGAACACCCCAGGACTGGGGACAATTCCCGAAAATGTTTTGGGCATGAACATGAGGTTGCTGTCGCCTTAATTTCCCCAGGATTTAAAAAAATGAAAGACGATGAAACAGCCCCAAATGTGACCACTGTCACCTCATGAAAGAAAAGAGCATTTTCACGCCCAAGAAGAGGACATAAAACAGGAATAAGGGATGGATCTGTGCAATCGCACACACACACGCCCCCCACACGCGTGCTGGCATAAAACAGAGAGAGATGCAAAAAGACATATTCCAATTTCACACAAAAATTATCTGGAGGAGAACTTAACTGCTGCTTCCCATCAGTCAAGAAGTAGTTTCTTGATGATTCTGAAGGGGAAACGGCATCACCACCAACCTGGCTGCGTCTGCCAGCTCTCCTCCGCTGTCGGTTTTCTCCACACACTTACTTTTCTCAGCTCATGCCACCAACCGCCGCTCTGTGGCCACAGCCCACCCGGTCTCTGCTCTAACGCTCGACGCGGCCGCCACCTTACGGCAGACGGTTCCCCGGGGCCTGTGAGTCACCGACAAGTGACACCGACAGGTCTCGAGGTCGGGGGAGAGCTCAGCCCCTGTCCGCAGAGGCGGCGGGTGCAGCCCCCGCAAGGGGCCTGTGCCGCACCCCGCCACCAGGGGGAAGCAGCAGCAACGGCCGCATGTTTTCTGCACAGACTCTAGTCTTCCATACGTTTGGAAAGGCGGTGAGAGGGATTTCATGGGATGACAAGTAGGAGACGTCCTTTAACAGCTGCATACACTGCGACAGACACACATATAAACGAAGATTTAACCTGATTAAAATCCGCCTCTAAGTCAAGGAAGTCAGGCATCAAACTCGTTGGTTCTCAACGTTCACGTTTTCTCTCAGACCCGAGCAGCTGCGGGCTAGGTCCCAGCGGGACTTCCTGCACAGGCAGCGAGGGCCCCCACCCTTGGCTGTGGGGTGGGCTGTGCGGGGGGCGCAGGTCTGGCTTCAGCCCCGGAGATACACCCAGCGGAGGCAGGACGTCAAGGAGAGCTCCCGCGTCCGGGCCTCGCCGCGCAGGCCGAACCCACGGCCCGCCCGGGAGAACGTACCCGGATGTCACACGCCGCCTACAGCTCTCGGGTCCAAACCGCCGACCCTGTCCTGAGGAAGCCGGAAGCCACCTCAGCCTGGGCTCGGCGGGGGGGCTCAGAGAGCAGGGGTGCGGGGTGAAGGCCACGCATCTTCGTCAAAAGATCTCGGGAGTGAAAAGACAGGGACGTGCGTCCGGGCCGGCGCTCGCGGGGCATTGTTTGTCCCTGCTCCTCCCTCACACGCTCGGTGCCTGTCCCCTTACTCCCGCAGAACTGGGAGGGCCACCCCTAGATCAGGCAGGAGACACACAAGCCGCGTGACGGGCTCAGTCTAACAGGGCACAGCCACCGGGCGGGGATCCCGGGGGGAAGGCAGGGCCTTTCACCGTAACCCTCCAACAGCAGCGGGCACGGCCCAGAGGACAACGGGCCTGCTCGAAGGCTCCCGAGGCGGCCCGCGCCCCACAGCCGTGCGCCCGCCCCTTTGGCCGCTGGGCCCTGGCCCCTGGGCGCGCGCCGCGTGACCTTCCCCACACACGAAAGCACTTGAGGGGCTGCGGCGGCTCCTCTGCCAGAGAGACCACGGGGCTTCACAGTGGAGACCACGCTGCACCGGCCCGAGCTGGCCGGAGGCGATACCCACCCCCGCTCCCCCACCCAAGGGACCCAGAGAGCACAGACATCCTGCAGGGTCCCTCCCCACCTCCGAGGAGGAAGGCACAGAACTGGACGGCCCTTCCGGCTGAAAAGCCTCTTAGGCCACACGCTCACCAGCCAGCCACCCTGGATGTAACCCACAGAGGGAGGTTTTACAGCCTGACCTTGGACTTCACGCATTTCCAAAGGCCGCCTTTCTGGAACAGAACCCTCTTTTGGACAAACACGGAGGGCTTTCTTAAAAGCCGAACTGGCTGGGTGGCGGATTCCTTTACTCACCGTATTCCTCCGGGAACGGAGGGCTTTCTTAAAAGCCGAACTGGCTGGGTGGCGGATTCCTTTACTCACCGTACTCCTCCGGGACTTGCATCCCAAAAAGCCCCAGGCTCTTCAGTTTCTCTAAAGTTTCATTTGGGATTTTTCCCTCCCGGTCGATTTTTTGAGAGTCCACTGCCAAAAGGAAATATTTTGATTAAACAAGATATAACCTATGTTTACCCAAAGAGAAGAAAACAGAACGACTGTTGTATGTTATACAATGCCAGCGTCAGAAACTTCCGAACTGGAAATTGTCTAGCCATGGTCATTCGGCATGTGTTCAATTTTACCTCATTCGCCCAGCAAGAACTGCATTTCAGAAAATTACCACTACCGGGTAATGTTCTGTCTCTTGATCTGGGTGTATTCACTGCATAAAACTGCAGAAACCATACATTTATGAGACCTAAAGTTTTCTGCAGGCATTTATTACTAAACTTGAACTTTTATCACCTGTACCTTCTAGAAAATTAGACGATAAACACGCAACTGCCAGCACTGCCCTAAAACGTCTGGCTACATAGCCAGACTCTACGCAGCTTCTGGACCCAGCTCCGCCAGTGTTCAGAACCACACCCCTTCCCCGGAGCCCACAGGTTCTTGAGAACAGGTCAGTCTGTTTACCACCAACACACACAATCATCACAGCAAAACTCAACCATCACTGCGTTAGGTCTGCAACTGCACACTTTTTAAAAATTTATTTATTTGTTTTTGGCTGTGTCGGGTCTCCGTTTCTGGGCGAGGGCTTCCTCCAGTTGCGGCAAGCGGGGGCCGCTCTTCATCGCGGTGCGCGGGCCTCTCACTGTCGCGGCCTCTCCCGTTGCGGAGCGCAGCCTCCAGATGGCGCGGGCTCAGTAGTTGTGGCTCACGGGCTTAGTTGCTCCGCGGCATGTGGGATCTTCCCAGACCGGGGCTCGAACCCGTGTCCCCTGCATCGGCAGGCGGATTCTTAACCACTGCGCCACCGGGAAAGCCCTGCAACTGCACACTTTTATATGAATCAAGTAAAAGTGTTTTCATCAACTGACAGCAAATTAAACTTCATCACTATTATAAATCATAAAAACAACCATAATCACGCTTATAAATTTTTAGACATATGGGTCACTCATGAGAAATACAGGTTCCCCAAATGGAGAACCCCAAACCCCTCATTTTTCACTTTTACAATTCAACTGACATATATAATTGGCACACAATAAACTGCACATATTTAGAATAATTTTTTGAGTTCTGACATCTGTTCACCCATGGAACCATTCCCACAATTAACAAAAGCATTTCCTTTTCCACCGAAATTTCCTCATGTCCCTCTGTGATCAATCCTTCCCTCCACCTCCATCTCCAGGCAACCACTAATCTTTTCGGCTATGGATTGGTTTGCATTTTTGAGTTTTTATATAAATGGAATCACAAGGCATTTTTTTTGATCTGGCCTCATCTGGCCTAATGATTTTGAAATTCATCCATATTGTTGCAGGTATAAATACTTCATTCCTTTTTATTGTTCAGTACCTACTGTATGGGTATAAAATTGTTTATCTATTCACCCCTTGAAGGACATTTGGTCGGTTCCCAGTTTTTGGCTTTTAGAAATAAAGATCCTGTGAACATTCATATTCAAGTTTTGGTGCAACTACATGTTTTCATTTCACTTTGGAGCGCAGTGGCTGGGCTGTATGGTAGGGTATGTTCAACTGTGAAGAAACTGCCAGGATCTGGGAAGACTTCCTTCCCTCAAGATGGAGATACAGGGACTGGATTTATCTTGCTGCCTTAGAATACAGGGTATTAGATACAAGGAGGAAGAGTCATGTGTTACTAGTAGCAAAGAATCAGCCCGAGACCATGCATTCTCAACAGGGCAACATCACCCCCAAGGGGGTGAATACGGTTCTGGAGGAAGGGGAGCAAAAAAATATTTTTTTATGTATAAAGCACAGCAACACGTATAATACATAAACAGATAATAATATAGTTGTGGCATTAAAATTTCACAGAGGGATGTGATTAAGGTAAAAAGATGTCTAAAAAGGCCTGGGGGAAGAGAGAGCAGTAAAAAAAGTTGAAAAACAGTGCCCTACAGGCTCCTCTGCTCCTTCTAACAACACTTAAAGGCAAGTCTCGAATGGATCAAACTATTCCAAGTAACTTAATTGTGCCCTGGAACAAAGCGTAAGACCATACTACACACACACACACACACACACCCAGCACCAATAATGTAAAATCCACAATGACTGACATCCAACAGGAAACTACCAGGCACATGAAGAAGCAGGAAAATATGAGTGATAATGAGAAGAAAAATCAATCAACTGAACATGACCTACAAATAACAAAGACGACAGTGGACAAGGGTATTACATGAGTTATTATAGGGGCTTCCCTGGTGGCGCAGTGGTTGAGAATCCACCTGCCAATGCAGGGGACGCGGGTTCGATCCCTGCTCCGGGAAGATCCCACATGCCGCGGAGCAACTAAGCCCGTGCACCACAACTACTGAGCCTGCATGCCACAACTACTGAAGCCTGCGTGCCTAGAGCCTGTACTCCACAGCAAGAGAAGCCACTGCAACGAGAAGCCCGCGCACCACAACGAAGAGTGGCCCCCGCTCGCTGCAACTAGAGAAAGCCCACACACAGCAATGAAGACCCAACACAGCCAAAAATAAATAAATAAAATAAATAAATTTATTTAAAAAAAGTTATTATAACCAAATTCCAAATGCTCAGAAATGTAGAAGAAAATATGAGCATATTAAGGAGAGACATGGAAAAATAAAAAGACACCAATCAAATTTCCAGAGATGAAACAACGCTTAAGATGAAAAACACTGGATTGGATTAACAGTAGACCAAATACAGGGGGGAAAAGAAGATTAGTGAACATGAGACATAATAATAAAAGCTATACAAAATAAAAAAGACAAAAAAACAACAACAGAGCATCAGTGAGTTGTGGGACAACCTCAAGCAAATATATATATATCTACCTTTATATATCAATATCATTTTTATAGATACGCATGCTTTATACATATGTAAAATCTCCAAAGGAGAGCAGGGAGGAAGGAGTGTGGGAAAGTGGTATGGTTGGTGATAAAACAACGTTTAAAGAAATAATGACCAAAATTTACCAAAGTTGATAAACACTATAAACACACAGATCCAGGAAGTTCAAAGAACCCTGAGAAAAATGTGAAGAAAACTACACTAATATCAATTTCTCTAAAACCACTTAAAAGCAGCCAGATACAAAGAAACACACATGAAAAAAAACAAAGATAATATGGTAGCAGACGTCTCATCAGAAACAGTGCTAAATCAAAAGAAAAATGTTGTCAACACGGAAGTCTCTTCTGATGAAACAGACTTTCCAGATACATAAAAGCTGTAGATACTCACCCCTGCAAAACCGCACCACAAGAAAAGTGAAAAGAAGTCCCTCCCACAGAAGAATGATGGTACCAAGAGGAGGTCACTACATAAAATGGTAAATTTTATTCCATGTACATTTTATGACAGAAAGAAAGAAAGAAAGAAAGAAAGAAAGAAAGAAAGAAAGTATTGTAGAGTTTATAAAGAATGTAGAAATAAAATGTATGAAACAGAACATGGGCTGGGAAAGCAGAAATGTAAGGTTCTTACACCATACATGAAGTGTTATAATATTAGCTGAAAGCAGATTTTGATAAGACATAGTATATGTTTACATACTATAAATTCTAAAGCAACCACTTATAAAACACAACAGGCATAACTAATAAACCAACAAAAAAGATAAAATGGAATCATAAAAAATACTCCATTAATCCAAAAAAAAGCAAGAAAAGAGGGAAAAAGATCAAAGAAAATATGGGACAAATAAACAGCTAGATGATAACATTAAACCCAACTATATATATATATCAATAATCACATTAAAATAATCATATATCAAAAACCAATTAAAAGGCACAGAATGGGGGAGGGTGAAATGGGTAAAGGAGATCAAGTGTATGGTGATAGATGGAAACTGAAGTTTTGGTGGTATGGCATAATATACAGAGAAATAGGAATATAGTGTTGTACACAGGAAACTTACAATGTTACAAATCAACGTTACCTCAAAAAAAAAATAAATTTAAAAAAGGAGGGCTTCCCTGATGGCACAGTGGTTAAGAATCCGCCTGCCAATGCAGGGGACACGGGTTCGAGCCCTGGTCCGGGAATATCCTACATTCTGTGGAGCAACGAAGCCCATGTGCTACAACTACTGAGCCTGTGCTCTACAGCCCATGAGCCACAACTACTGAGGCCACGTGCCACAACTACTGAAGCGCACGCGTCTAGAGCCCATGCTTCGCGACAAGAGAAGCCACCGCAATAAGAAGCCCGTGCACCGCAACAAAGAGTGGCCCCTGCTCACCGCAACTAGAGAAAGCCCACACCCAGCAACGAAGACCCAACGCAGCCAAAAATAAAAAAATAATTAAAATTATTTAAAAAATTAAAAAGGAAAAAAGGAAAAAGCACTGTCAAACTGGATTAAAAAAACAATATTCAACTACGCTGTCCATAAGAAATCACTTTTTCATTTTTTTTTAAACTTTTATTTTCACATAATTTTAGATTTAAAGAAAAGTCACAAAAATAGTATAGGGTTCCCGTATACTCTTCATCCAGCTTCTCCTAACAGAAGCTAATAGAACCATGGGGAAACTATCAAAATTAATAAATGGATATTCATACAATATTACTAAGTTACAGAATTAATTTGAATTTCATCAGTTTGTCCCTTAACGCCCTATTTCTTTCCTGGGACCCAATCCAGGATCCCAAGTGTATTTAGCTGTCACGTCCCCTTAACATCCTCCAGAGTGAATCCAACAATACAAAAAAGGATAATATATCACAACCAAGGGGAACGATCCTGGGAAGGTAAATGTCATTCAGTGTTCAAAACCCAGTCAACGTAATTTACTACGTCAACAGAATAAACAATGAAAAAGCATAATCATCTTCACAGATGCAGAAAAAAACACTGGACACAGTTTGATACAATTTCTGATGAAAACATGCAACAAACTAGAAATAAGGGGAAACTTCCTTAACCTGGTACAGGGCAGTCCAAAAAAATGTACAGCTAACTCATACTTAATGGTAAAAGACAATGTTTTCTCCCTAAAATCAGGCACAAGGCAAGGAAGTTGGCTCTGACCACTCCTATTCAACATACTAGAGATGTTAGCCATTGAATTAAACAAAGAAAAGAAAGGGAAACCAGGCTGGAAAGGAAGACATGTAACTGCCCTCATCACCAACCACGTGACTGTCTATGTACTAAACCCTCTGGGATCGATCAAAAAAGTTGCCAAGAGCTAAAAGATGGGCTTAAGAAGGCTGCACCATACAAGGTCAATATACTAAAACCAACTGTACTCACTGAAGAGGCTACATTAAGGGAAGAACTAAACACATGAAAAAATGTTCAACATCATTGGGCATCAGGGAAATGCAAATTAAAACCACAATGAGCTAACACTCCACATCTATCAGAATGGCCAAAATTTTTTAAAGTTTTTTTTAAAACAAAACCAGCGACAACACCGAATCCTGGCAAAAAAGGCCCAGAAACTGGATCACATACACTGCTGCTGGGAACGTAAAATGGTACAGCCAACACTTTGAAAATAATTAAACACAGAACTACCTCAGGACCCAACAACTTTGCACTTCCTGGGCATTTATCCCAGAGAAAAGAAAACCTGTTCACACAAAGCTTGTACACAAATGTACACAGAAGTTTTATTCGTAAGAGCCTCAAAATTGGAAACAACCAAGATGTACTTCAGCGTCAGAATTTCAACAAATTGTGTTAACCCGTAACAGGGAAAACTACCGAACAATAAAAAAGAACAAACCACTAATACACGGCAACTTACAGGAGAATTATGCTGAGTAAAAAAAGCCAATCCCAAAGTTTATATACTGTAGGGTTCCATTAATATAACATATTTGAAATAACAAAATTATAAAAATGGAGAACAGACTAGTGGTTTCCAGAAGCTGGGGAGAAGAGGGCAAGAAGTGGCTATGTCTATAAAAGGAACGCAGTAGGGATTCTTGTGATGTAACTGTTCTGTACCATGATTGTGGTGCTTATCACATGAATCTATATATATACGACAAAATTATATAAGTACATACATACATAATCAGTAAACATACAACCAGCAAAATCTGAATAAGGTTGATGTCAATTTCCTGGTTGTGATAACGTTCTGAGGTTAGGCAAGACGCATTCCATAAAGCTATGCATTGGGGGAAACTGACTGGGTGAAGGGTATAACTGATCTCTGAATTATTTCTTACAACTGCATGTGAATCTACAATTATCTCAAACTAAAGTTTTTTTAAAGCAAATAGTGTCATCATGAAATGTTATACTGCATACATATTAAATTTAATGGGAATAACCCTGAGGTTGAACTAAGAAATCCCCACGAGAACACCCACATCTGCTGAAGTTCAACTAAAATTGATTTTCAACAAAAACTGTGACACAATGGGTGACATTTTTCTTTCATCTTGTTTATAGTTCCTAAATCTCCTTTAAATGACTGTGAATTTCTTTTATTAATGAAATAAAATGTAGAGTATGAAGAAAAATTTCAGAAATAGAAACAAGTATATACAGAAAAAAGTGAACTTCCATACCACTATAAAAATAATGTGTAAAAAATCAACTGTATTTCTATATACAAACAATGAACAATCAGAAATTGGAATTTTAAAAAATACCATTTACGATAATGTCAAAGAATTTTAAATACTTACGGATACATTTTACAAACCATCCAAAAAACATTAAGGATCAGTTGAGAAACCATCAGAAACTTTTGTCAAAATTTGTCCAAGGTTGGGACTTCTCTGGTGGCGCAGTGGTTAAGAATCCGCCTGCCAATGCAGGGGACATGGGTTTGATCCCCGGTCCGGGAAGATCCCACATGCCGCAGAGCAACTAACCCTGTGTGCCACAACTACTGAGCCTGCGCTCTAGAGCCCACGTGCCACAACTACTGAAGCCCACGCGCTGCGACTACTAAAGCCCATGTGCTCTAGGGCCTGCATGCCTCAACTACTGAGCCAGCATGCGGCAACTACTGAAGCCTGTGCTCTGCAACAAGTGAAACCACCACAACGAGAAGCCTATGCACTGCAATGAAGAGTAGCCCCTGCTCGCCGCAACTAGAGAAAGCCTGCACACAGCAACGAAGACCCAATGCAGCCAAAAAAAAAAAGAAAAAAAGAAAAAAAAATGACCAAGATCTATACACTGACCATGACACACAAAATGCTGCTGAGAGAATTATATAAGAATCAAATAAATGGAGAGATATCCCATGATCGTGCATTTGAAAATTCAGTATTGTTATAATCTCAATTCTCCCTCAAACTGATTTACAGATTTCTTGTAACCCCAATCATAACACACAAAGGCCTTTTTGTTGAAGCTGAAAAGCTGATTCCAAAATTTATAAGCAAATGCAAAGGACCTAGAGGAGCCAAACAACTTCAGAAAAGAACAAGGCTGGAGGACGAACACTACTTGGTTTCAAGCCTATTACAAAGCTCAGTAAAGAAGGCAACATAATATTTGCATCAAAATAGACAAATAGAACAGAGGGATTCAGAAACAGACCCTCACATAAATGATTTTTTCCATTTTTTTATATTGTGGCAAAATACACATAAAATTTACTATTTTAGCCAGTTTTAAGTGTGCAATTCAGTAGTATCATGTACATTCACATTATTGTGAAACCATCACCACCACCCATCTCCAGAACTCGTTTCACTGTTCAAAACAGTTAACTCTGCCCTCATTACACAATAACTCCCCATTCCTCCTCCCCACCACCCCCTGGCAACCACCATCCTATTACTTTCTGTCTCTATGGATTTGACTGCTCTCAGTATCAATACTTCATACAAGTGAAATCAATCAGTATTTGTCCTTTTCTAACCAGCTAATTTCACTTAGTGTAATGTCCTCAAGGTTCATGTTGTAGCAGTGGTCCAAATTTCCCTCCTTTTAAAGGTTACATAATATTCCCTTGTATGCATATACATTTTGTCTACCCATTTATCTGTTAACCTGGTTGTGTCTTTGGATCTAAACTGAATCTCTTGTAGACAAGATATAGCTGGATTATTTTTTAAGCCTGGCAACTTCTGACTTTTGATGGAAGAGTTTAATCTATTTACTTTTAAAGTAATTAGTGATAAGACTTCTGTCATTTTGTTATTTATATAGCTTTTCTGTCCATCATTTTTTTTGCATTACTGTCTTTTTACTTGATTTTTTGCAGTGAAACATTTCAATTCCTCTCTCATTTGCTTTCATGTATATTCTTTAGGTATTTTCTTTGTAGTTACCATGGGGATCACATTGAACATCTCAAAGTTATAACACTCTCATGTGAATTTACACCACCTTAACTTCAATAACACACTAAAATTCTGTTCCTTTAAAGGCTCCATATCCACCCTCTTCTTTTATTGTTGTCGCAAAATTACATCTTTATGCACCATGTCCAAAAACATAATTGTTTCAAACAATTTTTAGTCTCTTAAATTATTACAGAGAACAAAATGTAGAGTTACAAAGTTAGAGTGATACTTTTAGACTGATGTTTTTCTAAAAAACATATTAGACTCTTAAATCAAATAGAAAACAAAAACTACAGTTATAAACCATTGTTACAATAATACTAGGTTTTATACCTGCCCATGTATTTACCTTCAATGAGATCTTTATTTCTTTACATGGACTTGAGTTACTGTCTAGTGTCCTGAGCATTTCTTGTAGGGCAGAGCCAGTGGTAACAAACTCCCTCAGCTTTTATCTGGGAACGTCTTCATTTCTCCCTTACTTTTAAAGGACAGTTTGCCAGATACAGCATTCTTGGTTGAGAATTTTTTCCTTTTAGCACTTTGAATATATTGGCCCACTGCTTTCTGACCTCCAAAGTTTCTGATGAGAAATCTACTGATAATCTTATTGAGGATCCCTTGTCTGTCGCTTCTCTCTTACAGCTCTCAAGACTCTTTTGGTCTTTGTCTTCTGACAGTGTGATTATATAATGTGTCTTGGTGTAGGTCTCTATGATTCACCCTATTTGGAGTTTGATTAGCTTCTTGGATGTTTATATTCACATGTCTTTCATGAAAGTTGAGAAGTTTTCAACCAATGTTTCTTCAAATAGTCTCTCTTCTCTTTCTGGGACTCCCACAATATGTATGTATTTAACAGTGTTCCACAGGTCCCTCAAGTTCACTTTTCTTCAATCTTTTTTTTTTTTCCTGTTCTTCAGACTTGATTATTTTCCATTATCCTATCAGCAAGTTCACTGATTCTTCTGCCTTCTCAAATCTGTCTTTGAATCTCTCTAGTGAACTCTTCCTTTCAGTCACTGTACTTTTCAGGTCCCAAATGTCATTTTTGTTTCTTTTTAGGTTTACTACCTCTTTATTGATATTTCCATTTTGTTCACACATTCTTCACTTCCTGCATGTCTTGTTAGTTAAGCATCTTTAAGATGGCTATTTTTAAGTCTCTGTCTAGTAGATCCTCCGTCAGGTCTTATACAGGAAGTTTTTTGTTGGTTCTTTTTTTTTTTTCTCTGAATGGGTCATACTTTTCTGCTCTGCTTTTTTTTTTTTTCTGCAGACCTCTCCCGTTGCGGAGCACAGGCTCCAGACGCGCAGGCTCAGCGGCCATGGCTCACGGGCCCAGCCGCTCTGCGGCATGTGGGATCCTCCCAGACCGGGGCACGAACCCGTGTCCCCTGCATCGGCAGGCGGACTCTCAACCACTGCACCACCAGGGAAGCCCTCTGCTCTGCTTTTGATGAAAACTGGACATGTGAATTAATAATGTGGTAACTTTGGAAATCAGATTTTCCCTCTTCCCAGGGTTTGCTCCTTTTTCTTTTTTGGCCGTGCTGTGTGGTATGTGGGATTTCAGTTCTCTGACCAGGGATCAAACCTGCTCCCCCTGCAGTGGAAGCACAGAGTCTTAACCACTGGACCACCAGTGAAATCCCCAGGGTTTGCTCTTTTTTCCTTAATCGAAACATATCTGACATATAACATCGTCTAAGTTCAAGGTGTACAACATGTTGATTTGATACATTTATATATTGCAATAGGATTGCTACCATAGCCTTAGCTAATACCTCTACTACATCACACAATTATCATTTCTTTCTGAGGTGGTAATAATTAAGATCTATTCTGTTAGCACATTTGATATTTATAGTACAGTGTTCACAATAATGTACATTAGATCTCCAGGACTCACTTATCTACTAGTTCCAAGTGTACACCCTTAAACAACACCTCTCCAATTCCCCCATTCCCCAGCCCCTAGTAATCACATATTCATTCAACTGTTTTAGGAGTTCAGCTTTTTTAGATTCCACATATAAGTGATTATCACCATACTTGTCTTTCTCTGACTTATTACACTAAGCATAGTATCCTCAAGGTCCATCCATGTTGCTGCAAATGGCAGGACTTCCTTCTCATGGATGAATAATATTCTATTTTACTTACATATATCTTCGTACCTTACCCCTTCTTTATCCATTCAACAACTGGAGAACACTTAGGTTGTTTCTATACCTTGGCTATTGTGAATAATGTTGCAATAAACATGGGAGTGCACATTATCTCTTTGGGTTAGTGTTTTCATTTTAAAAAATTAATTAATTAATTAATTTTTGGCTGCATTGGGTCTTTGTTGCTGAGCGCAGACTTTCTCTAGTTGCGGCGAGTGGAGGCTACTCTTCACTGTGGTGCGCGGGCTTCTCACTGTGGTGGCTTCTCTCGTTGCGGAGGACGGGCTCTAGGCGCTTGGGCTTCGGTAGTTGTGGCACACAGGCTCAGTAGTTGTGGTGCACGGGCTTAGTTGCTCTGCGGCATGTGGGATCTTCCTGGACCAGGGATTGAACCCGTGTCCCCTGCACTGGCAGGTGGATTCCTAACCACTGCGCCATCAGGGAAGTCCCAGTGTTTTCATTTCTTTTGGGTATATACCAAGAAGTGAATTACTGGATATGGTAGTTCGATTTTAATTTTTAAAGGAGCCTCCATACTGTTTTCCATAGTGGCTGACAAACTTACAATCCCACCAACAGTGCACAAGGGTTCCATTTTGCCACATCTTTATCAACATTTGTTATCTGTGGTCTTTTTGATGACAGTCATTCTAACAGGTGTGACGTGTTACCTCACTGTGGTTTTGATTTCCCTGTTTAGTGATGGTGAGCACTTTTTTCATATGTCTGTTGGACATTTGTGTGTCTTCCCTAGAAAAATGTCTATTTAGTTCCTCTGCCCATCTTTTAACCTTTTTTTTTTTTTTTTTTTTTTTTTTGCTCTTGAGTTGCATGAGTTCTTCATATATTTTGGATATTAGTCCCCTATCCAATATACGCTTTGCAAATATTTTCTCCCGTTCCTTAGGATGCCTTTTTTTGTTTGTTTTTTGTTTGTTTGTTTTTGTTTTTTGCGGTACGCGGGCCTCTCACCGCTGTGGCCTCTCCCGTTGCGGAGCAGACGCACCGGCTCAGTGGCCATGGCCCACGGGCCCAGCCGCTCCGCGGCATGCGGGATCCTCCCGGACCGGGGCACGAACCCGTGTCCCCTGCATCGGCAGGCGGACTCCCAACCACTGCGCCACCAGAGAAGCCCCAGGATGCCTTTTCATTTTGTTGATTATTTCCTTTGCTGTGCAGAAGATCTTAGGTTTGATATTCCACATGTTGATTTTTATTTTTGTTGCTTGTGCTTTTGGGTTTTGTTTTGCTTTTTAATTGTTGTAGGCTTCGTCTATACTGAGGATCAGCCTGAGGTGTAAACTTAAGGTCTTTTCAGGTCTTTCCTGAGCCTGTCCCTTTCCCAGGTCATTTGCCGCCCATATATGCGTTCGCTTTAGAAGGTCCTAGTATTCCATCTGGCTCCTGAAAAAACAAGAAGAGGGACTTCCCTGGCAGTCCAGTAGTTAAGATTCCACCCACCCACTGCAGGGGGCACAGGTTTGATCCTTGGTTGGGGAAGTAAGATCCAACATGCCACATGGTCAAAAAAAAAAAGGCAAAAAGAAAATGAAGAGGAAAAAAGGCACTAGCTCTTTAAATCCCCTAGAAGTGACTTCTGCCAGAGGGGGAGGGGCTTGCAACATTGTAAGAAGCTGCAACACCATGGCCTCTGCCTCTCTGTCTGCACCTCTGATCAGAAGCAGCAATCAGCAACCAGTACAGATCCCTAATACTTGATGCACAGGGTCTGTTTTGCCCACTCTGGCTCCCACAAGCTGTGTACAGGCTGCTCCAGGAACAAGTGCATAGCAGCCTGCTTTGGGTCTGGGGGTGGGTAGCTGCTTCTGTGCTCATAGCTGAAACTGATTGAAAGTAACCACATTTTTGTCCAGGCACAACACCTCCCACCACCCCCCCACCCCCAGCCCCGGCAACACACACACCAATGCAGACTCCAGAGCTCCTCAACAGTCACAACAGACAGATTCTGCCAGTGCAACTGTTGTCTGGTGGGGAGACAGATTCCTGCTGCTACATACTCTGCCATCTTCCAGGAATCTTATGGTCAATTGGTTTTCGACAAAATTATCAAAGTCAGTTAAATAGGGAAAGGAGCATCCTTTCAATAAATGTTGCTAGAACGACTGGATAGCCACATGCAAAAAACAAATCCTCAAACGTTACCTCACATCATGAACAAAATTACCTGGGAATGGATCATAAATCTAAATGTTAACAGATAAAAATATAAACCTTCTAAAAGAAAATATAGATGAAAATCATCATGACCTTGGGTTTGGTAGATATTTTATGTACAATACAAAAAGCATGAACTACAAAAGAAAAAACTTGTACCTAATCAACATTAAAAACTTTTGCTCTTTGAGACACTGTTAAGAAAATGAAAAGTCAAGCCGCAGACCAGGAGAAAATTTTTGTAAAACACATACCAATTAAAAGTCTTAAATCCCAGTTTCTAAAAAATGCATAAAATATTTGAAAGAAACTTCACCAAAAAAAGACATACAGATGGCAAATAAGCACATGAAAAGATGACCAACATCTTGTTAGTCATTAAGGCAATGAAAATTACAACCACAATGAGATACCACAGCACACCCACTAGAATGACTAGAATTGAAAAGAATGACCATACCAAGTGCTGACAAAAATGTGGAGCAACTGGAACTCCAATGCACTAGGGGGGATGTGAAGTGGCGACCACTTTGGAAAACAGTTTGGCACTTTCTTAGATTTCAGCGTGAACCTACCATATGATTCAGATGCTCCATTCCTAGGTATTTCCCCAAGAGAAATGCAAGCACATGTCTATACCAGACTCACAGAAAAATGTTCACGACATCCCTTTTTGTGATAGCTAAAGTTTGGATACCGACCAAATGTCAATGAATAGGTTAATGGATAAACAAATTTTGGTATATGCATACAGCATTAAAAAGAAGAACTACTGATGCACACACATGGTTGAAACTCAAAGTTAGGCCAAAGAAGCTGGACAAAAACATAGATAACATATGAATCTATTTAAATAAAATTCCAGAAAATGCAAATTAATCTACAGTGACAGAAAGCACATTAGTGGTTGCCTGGGGACACAGAGAGAATGAAAGGGGCACAAGAAAACTTTTATGGGTTAAAAAAAAATGATACAAAAGACCTTGAGGGATTGGATCAAGATGGTGGAAGAGCAGGACGTGGAGCTCAACTTCTCCCCACAGATACATCAAAAATACATCTGTGGGACTTCCCTGTTGGCACAGTGGTTAAGAATCCGCCTGCCAATGCAGGGGACACGGGTTCAAGCCCTGGTCCGGGAAGATCTCACATGCCGCGGAGCAACTAAGCCCGTGCACCACAACTACTGGGTCTGTGTGCCGCAACTACTAAAGCCCACACGCCTAGAGCCCAGGCTCCACAACAAGAGAAGCCACTGCAATCAGAAGCCCGTGCACCGCAACAAACAGTAGCCCCCGCTCGCCGCAACTAGAGAAAGCCCGTGCGCAGCAACAAAGACCAGTGCAGCCATAAATAAATAAATAAATAAATATAAATATAAATATAAATATAAATATAAATATAAATATATATATATATATAAAACCGAAGTCAAGGTCTTGAAGAAATATTTGTACACACATGTTCATAGAAGCATTATTCATAATAGCCAAAAGGTGGAAGCAACTGAAGTGCTGAGGAACAGATGAGTGGGTAAGCAAAATGTGACAGATACAGATAGTCCATTGGATAGATATTATAGATTTGTGAACGGATATACAGATATATAACTATGATATAGATATATACATGGAATATCATTCAGCCTTAAAAAGGAAAAGAAGCGGTGACACACGCTACAACACGGATGAACCCTGAGGACACTAAGCTGTGAAATAAGCCAGTTACAAAAAGACAATACTGTAAGATTCCACTTCAGTGAGGTATCTAGAGTAGTCACATCCTTAGGGACAGAAAGTGGATGGTAGTTGCCAGGGACTGGGCAGAGGGGTGATGGGAGGTAACGTTTAATGGGTACAAGTTTTTGGTTCTGAAGATGAAATGAGCTCTGAAAATGAATGCTGGTGATTGCACAACAATATGAATGTACGTAATATCACTGAACTGCACACTTCTAAATCAAGATAGTTAAATTTTATTATGTGTCTTTTACCACAATAAAAAATTTTCAAAAAACTTAAAAAAATAAAAATAAAATTTAAATGAATTAAAATGTTTAAAAAAAGCTTCTACATGTGGAACGACTCTTACAGAACATCTACTGAATGCTGGCAGAAGACCTCAGACTTCCAAAAGGGCAAGGAAATCTCCATGTAACTGGGTATAGCAAAGGAAAAAAGAAAAAAAAGAGAGAGAAAGGAATCAGGATGGGACCTGCGCCTCTGGGAGGGAGCTGTGAAGCAGGAAGGTTTCCGTGCACTGGGAAGTCCCCTCGCTGGTGGGGACAGAGGGTGAGCCCCAAGGCCTTGGAGGAGGGCGCAGCAACAGGGGTGCAGAGGGCAAAGTGGAGAGAGACCTGCACAGAGGGCTGGTGCTGACCGGCACTCGCCAGCCTGAAACAATTGTCACCACCCACTGGGGCAGGTGGGGGCTGGGTACCGAGGCTCGGGCCACTGAGGTCAGGCCCTGGGGCGAGGACTGGGATGGGCTGGATAAAGACAGCCTGAGGGGGCTGGGGTGCAGCGCGCCACCACTGAGGGAGTCCAGGAAGAACCCTGGGCCTGCCAGAGAGGCAAGGCGCCACCGCTGGGGGGCGTGCGAGGAGGGGGGCGGGCCCACCATAGGAGCTTCCTTCTCCGAACGCTCGCAGGTGGCAGGTCACTGCCTACGTGAGCTCCAAGGGCAGGAGCAAGCTGCCATCTTGGACTCCAGAGGTGGGTGCAGGCTGCTGCCGCTGCCACCGCCAAGGGTCTTGGGAGCAGGTGCAGATCAATGCCCCCACTTTCCCAGGAGCCTGCGTGGCTCACCCTGCCGAGGGCCTTGCGACCTGGTGCCAACCACCCAGGGGCACATGACCCGCCATCACCACTGCGGAGGGACCTGTGGCCGGAAGCCAACCACTGCTCCCGGCTTCCTGGGAGCTCGCGTGAGCTGTGCACCTGCGTACGTGCACACCCCTACCAGAGGGATATGAGCCAGCATATGCTGAGGGAAGAGACAGCAAGCGTCCACATCAAACACTGCCCTCATGCCAAAAAAAATATTAAACCCACACAAGCTACACAGGGACGCTCCTGCATATAAGTAGCCCTCCAAGATTACAGTAGGTAACTGTTTCTCCTAAATTCACAGACTAAGAAAAATATAAGCAAAATGAAGAAGCAGAGGAATCACTCTCAGTTAAAAGACCAAGAAAATTCCCCTGAAGGAACAATGAAACAGACCTCTTCAGTCTAATAGACACCAAGGGACTTCCCTGGTGGTCCACTGGCTAAGACTCCATGCTCCTAATGTAGGGGGCCTGGGTTCAATCCCTGGTCAGGGAATTAGATCCCACATGCCACAACTAAGAGTTAGCATGCTGCAACTAAAGATTCCCCATGCCACAACTAAAAGATCCCGCATGCCGCTACGAAGACCCGGCACAGCCAAATTAAAAAAAAAAAAAAAAAAAAAAGACAATGAGTTCAAGAAGGAGATAATGAAAATACTGAAGGAATTAAGAAAGGTTATTGACAGAAATTCAGATTACCGTAAAAATGAACTAGAGACTATAAGAAGGACCCAAGAAAAGTTAGAAAATTCATTTGCCGAGACAAAAGCCAAGCTCAAGGCAATGAAGAGCAGACTGAATAATGCAGAAGAAAGAATAAGTGACCTGGAAGACAGACTAATGGAAATTACCCAATCAAAACAGCAAACAAGAAACCAAATGCAAAAAAATGAAAGAAATATGAGACCTATGAGATAATATAAAGTGGGTCAATCTACACATAATAGGAATTCCAGAGGAGAAGAAAGAGAAAAGGGAATTGAAAATGTATTTGAAGAAATTATGGCTAAAAACTTCCCAAACCTAAAGAAGGAAACATATCCAGATACAGGAAGCACAGAGGGTCCCACACAAGTTGAACCCAAACGAGGAGAAGAAAGAGAAAAGGGAATTGAAAATGTATTTGAAGAAATTATGGCTAAAAACTTCCCAAACCTAAAGAAGGAAACATATCCAGATACAGGAAGCACAGAGGGTCCCACACAAGTTGAACCCAAACAGACCTACACCAAGACATATTATAATAAAAGTGGCAAAAGTTAAAGAGAGGATTCTAAAGGCAGCAAGAGGAAAACAAACATTTCTTTACAAAGGAACCCCCATAAGGCTATCAGCTGATTTCTCTACAAAAACACACTGCAGGCCAGAAGGGAGTGGCAAAATATATTCAAAGTCTTGAAAGAGAAAAATCTGCAACCTAGAATACTCTACCCAGAAAGATTATCATTTAGAATAGGAGGAGAAATAAAGAATTTCTCAGACAAGCAAAACCTAAAAATACAGCAATACTAAACCTATCGTAAAAGAAATATTGAAAGGTCATCATCTCTAAACAGAAAAGAAGGAAGAAGAAACAGGAAAGAGGAAATCACAGTTGGAAGCAAATCACTTAAATTAGCCAGTATACAGATCAAAAAGAAAAGAAAAAAAAAACCTATTTGTGAAAGCAATGATAAACACAACGAATAGCAAAGGGATAAACATGAAGATGCAAAAAGGGACATCAAAATCATAAAATGTGGGGAAGGGGAGTAAAAAAAAATGCAGATTCTTTTTTTTTTAGAATGTGTTTGAGCCTTTATGACTATCAGTCTACAGAAAGCAGATACAGGAAAGGGTTAACATATAATACTTGAGAAACAGGGCAACCACAAATCAAAAACATATGACACGTTCACAAAAACCTAGTAGAGGAGAACACAAGCATAAAAGGAAATCATCAAACCACAAAAAGAAAAAAAGAAAAGGGAACAAAGGAGAAACAAGGTTTGAAATGGCAATAAATACTTATGTGACAGTAATTACCTTAAATGTCAATGGACTAAATGCTCCAATCAAAAGACAGACTGGCAGGGCTTCCCTGGTGGCGCAGCGGTTGAGAGTCCGCCTGCTGATGCAGGGGACATGGGTTCGTGCCCCGGTCTGGGAAGATCCCACATACCGCGGAGCAGC
>NC_041231.1:6763408-6825433 GCF_002837175.3 Physeter macrocephalus
GGGAGACGCCACAACAGTGAGAGGCCCGCGTACCGCAAAAAAAAAAAAAAAAAAAAAAAAGACAGACTGGCAAACTGGATAAAAATAAACAAGAGCCTACTGTATGCTGCCTACCAGAGACCCACCTGAGGGCAAACACATAGACTGAAAGTGAGGGGATGGAAAAATACATTTCATGTAAACTGAAATGACAAGAAAGCAGGATTTGCAATACTCATATCAGATAAAATAGATTAAAGCAAACGCTATAGAGAAAGATAAAGAAGGACACTATATAATAACAGGATCAGTACAAGAAGAGGATTTTACACTCATCAACATATATGCACCTAACATAGGACCACCCATACATACAACAAACACTAACAGACATAAAGGGAGAATGGATAGGAATACAATACTAGAAGACTTTAATACCCCACTCACATCAATGGACAGATCTTCCAGACAGAATCAATAAGGCAACAGAGGTCCTAAATGATACAACAGAACAGTTAGACTTAATTGATATTTTCAGGACACTACATCAAAAAAACCCAGAATATACATTCATTTCAAGCGTACACAGAACATTCTCTAGGACTGACCACATCCTAGGGCACAAAACTAAACTCAACAAATTTAATAGGAGTACAGAAATTATTTAAAGCATCTTCCTGACCACAATGGCATGAAACTAAAAACCAATAACAGGAAAAGAAACGAGAAAAAAGATTACATGGAGACAAAATACCATGCTACTAAAACACCAATGGGTCAATAAGGAAATTAAAAAGAAAATTAAAAAATACCTTGAGACAAAGGACAAGGAAAACACAACTATGCAAAGTCTATGGGACGCAGCAAAAGCAGTTCTTAGAGGGCAGTTCGTAGAGATACAGGCCTTCATCAAAAAACAAGAAAAAATCTCAAGTAAACAACCTAACCTACCACCTAAAAAGAATTAGAAAAAGAAGAACAAACTAAACCTTACATCAGCAAAAGGAAGGAAATAATAAAGATCAGGGAGAAAATAAACAAATTAGAGATTTTTAAAAAATAGAAAAAAAAAATCAACAAAAGTAGGAGCCAGTTCTTTGAAAGGGTAAACAAAACTGACAAACCTCTGGTCACGCTCACCAAGAAAAGACAGAGAACCCAAATAAACAAGAAATGAAAAAGAAGAAATCTCAACTGATATTGCAGAAATACAAAAGACCGTAAGAGAATACCGTGAACAACTACATGTCAACAAATTTGACAACCTAGAAGAAATGGACAATTTTCTAAAAACATAGAGCCCACCAAATTTAATCAAGAAGAAATAGATAATTTGAACAGAACGATCAATAGAAGAGAAATAGAATCGGTAATAAAAAAAACTTCCTACAAACAAAAGTCCAGGACCCGATGGCTTCACAGATGAATTCTACCAAACATACAAAGAAGAACTTACACGGATTCTTCTCAAACTCTTCCAAAAGACTGCAGAGGAGGGAACACTCCCAAAGACATTCTGTGAAGCCACAATCACCCTGATATCAAAACCAGACAAAGATACCACCAAAAAAAGAAAATTACAGGTCAATATCTTTGATGAATATAGATGCAAAAATTCTCAACAAGATATTAGCAAACCAAATCCAACAATACATAAAAAAGATCATGGGCTTCCCTGGTGGCGCAGTGGTTGCGCGTCCGCCTGCCGATGCAGGGGAACCGGGTTCGCGCCCCGGTCTGGGAGGATCCCACATGCCGCAGAGCGGCTGGGCCCGTGAGCCATGGCCGCTGAGCCTGTGCGTCCGGAGCCTGTGCTCCACAACGGAAGAGGCCGCAACAGAGGGAGGCCCGCATTCCACAAAAAAAAAAAAAAAAAAAAAAAAGATCATACACCACGACCAAGTGGGATTCCTCCCAGGTTCACAAGGATGCTTCAACATATGCAAATCAATGTAATACAAATTAATAAAAGAAAAGTAAAAAACCACATGATCATCTCAATAGATGCAGAAAAAGCATTTGACAAAATTCAGCATCCATTCATGATAAAAACTCTTACCAAAGTGGGAATAGAGAGAACATATCTCAACATAATAAAAGCCATTTATGAGAAATCCCAATATAATACCCAATATAATACAAACGGCCAATATAATACTCAACGGTGAAAAGCTGAAAGACTTCAGACAAGAAAAAGAAATAAAAGGCATCCATATTGGAAGGGAAGAGGTAAAACTGTCACTACATGCAGATGACATGATACTATATATAGATAACTCTAAGGACTCTACACAAAAACTACCAGATCTAATAAATGAATTCAGCAAAGGAGCAGGACACAAGATAAACATTCAGAAATTGGTTGCATTCCTTTACGCTAACAATGAAATACCAGAAAGGGAATGTAAAAAAAAACAACTACCATTTAAAATTGCACCAATTAAAAAAAAAAAAACACCTAGGAATAAACCTGACCAAGGAGGTGAAAGACTTACATGCTGAGAACTATAAAACATTAATAAAGGAAATAAAAGAGGATTCAAAGAAATGGAAAGATATCCCACACTCTTGGATTGGAAGAATTAATATTGCTAAAATAGCAATACTACCCAAAGCAATCTACAGATTTAATGCGATCCCTATCAAATTACCCATGACACTTTTCACAGAAGTAGAATAATCCAAAAATTTATATGGAGCCATAAAAGACCCAGAATTGCCAGAGCAATCCTGAGGGGGGCGGAAAAAGAAAAGCAGGAGGCATAACTCTCTGAGCCTTCAGACAATACTACAGAGCTACAGGGTCTTCCCTGGTGGTCCAGTGACTAAGACTCCACGCTCCCAATGCAGGGGGCCCGGGTTCGATCCCTGGTCAGGGAACTAGATCCCACATGCTGCAACTGAGAGTTTGCATGCTGCAACTAAGTCCTGCATGCTGCAACTAAAGATCCCACAGACCACAACTAAAGATCCCGTATGCCACAACAAAGATTCTGCGTGCTGTAACTAAGACCCGGTGCAGCCAAATAAATAAATATTTTTTTAAAAAACAAAACAAAACTACAGTAATCAAAACAGTGTGTTACTGGTACAAAAAAAGGCATACGGATCAATGGAACAGAAGAGAAAGCCCCCCCAAAAACCCAGACACCTATGGTCAACTAATTTTCAACAAAGGAGGCAAGAATATAAAATGGGAAAAAGACTTTCTCTTCAGCAAGTGGGACTGGGAAAGTTTGACAGCTGCATGTAAATCAATGAAGTTAGAACACACCCTCACACCATACACAAAAATAAACTCAAAATGGCTTAAAGACTTAAACATAAGACATGACACCACAGAACTCCTAGAAGAGAACACAGGCAAAACATTCTCTGACATAAAGCCTACCAATGTTTTCTTAGGTCAGTCTCCCAAGGCAACAGAAAGAAAACCAAAAATAAACAAACAGGACCTAATCAAACTTACAAGCTTTTGCACAGCAAAGGAAACCATAAAAAAAAACGAAAAGACAACCTATGGAATGGGAGAAAGTATTTGCAATGATGGCACTGACAAGGGCTTAATCTCCAAAATATACAAACAGCTCGTACAACTCAACAACAAAAAAACAATCCAAGCAAAAAATGGACAGAAGACCTAAAAAGACATTTCTTCGAAGAAGACATACAGCTGGCCAGTAGGCACATGAAAAGATGCTCAACATCTCTAATCATTAGAGAAATGCAAATCAAACTACAATGAGGTACCACCTCACACTGGTCAGAATGGCCATCATTAGAAAGTCTACAAATAACAAATGCTGGAAAGGGTGTGGAGAAAAGGGAACCTTCCTACACTGTTGGTGGGAATGTAAATTGGTGCAGCCACTATGGAGCACAGTATGGAGATTCCTCAGAAAACTAAAAATAGAATTAACATAGGATCCAGCAATCCCACTCCTGGGAATATATCCAGACAAAACTCTAATCCAGAAAGATACATGCACCCATTATGTTCATAGCAGCACTATTCACAATAGCCAAGACATGGAAACAACCTGAATGTCCACTGACAGATGAATGGATCAAGATTTGGTACATGTATACAATGGAAAACTACTCAGCCATAAAAAAGAATGAAATAATGCCATTTGCAGCAACATAGGTACAACTAGAGATTATCATACTAAGTGAAGTAAGTCAGAATAAGAAAGACAAATACCGTATGACATCGCTTATATGGGGCACTGTTGGTGGGAATGTAAATTGGTGCAGCCACTATGGAGCACAGTATGGAGATTCCTCAGAAAACTAAAAATAGAATTAACATAGGATCCAGCAATCCCACTCCTGGGAATATATCCAGACAAAACTCTAATCCAGAAAGATACATGCACCCATTATGTTCATAGCAGCACTATTCACAATAGCCAAGACATGGAAACAACCTGAATGTCCACTGACAGATGAATGGATCAAGATTTGGTACATGTATACAATGGAAAACTACTCAGCCATAAAAAAGAATGAAATAATGCCATTTGCAGCAACATAGGTACAACTAGAGATTATCATACTAAGTGAAGTAAGTCAGAATAAGAAAGACAAATACCGTATGACATCGCTTATATGGGGAATCTAAAATATGGCACAAATGAACTTATCTACAAAACAGAAACAGACTCACAGACATAGAGAACAGACCTGTGGTTGCCCCAGCGCAGCGGTGGGGGGTAGAGATGAACTGGGAGTTTGGGGTTGGTAGATGCAAACTATTACATATAGAATGGATAAAGAACAAGCTCCTACATATAGCACAGGGAGCTATATTCAATATCCTGTGATATACCATAAGGGAAAAGAATATAAAAAAAGAACCTATATATGCATATAGCTGAGTCACTTTGCTGTACAGCAGACACTGGCACAGCATTGTAAATCAGCTATACTTCAATTAAAAAAGGAAAAAAAAAGACCTATTTACAAAGCAGAAAGAGACTCTCAGACATAGAAAACAATCTTATGGTTACCAAAGGGGAAAGGTGTGGGGAAGGATAAATTGGGAGGTTGGGATTAACACCTACACACTACTATACACAATACAGCTAACCAACAAGGACCTACCATATAGCCCAGGGAACTATACTCAGTATTTTGTAACAACCTATAAGGGAAAAGAATCTGAAGAACAATATATATATATCTGAATCACTGTGCTGTACACCTGAAACTAACACAACTTTGTAAATGAACTATAATTTTAAAAAAGTTTAATAATAAATTTTAATTGTTAAACTTTGAAAAAAAAACTTTTAGAGGTAATGGGTATGTTTATTACGTTAATTGCGCTGATTCCTTGGCAGTAATGTTTACATGTCAAAATTTATCAAACTGTACACTTTAAATATGTGCAATTTATTGTAAATTAATTATACCTCAATAAAAATTGGAAGAAAATAAAAAAGCCTGACAAACCAGATAGTAAGTATAAATAGAAGAACAAGGAACCAAGGAACTAAAAATAGATAGTAGTAGTAAGATAACCACTAGAACAAAAATAGAATAGAAACAAAACATATTTATACACAACTCAGCAACTTTTAAAACTAGAAATATGATAGCTCTGTAGATCAGCAGTTCTCAAACGGTGCCCAGGGGACCCGCCAGACTTCCAGGGGGTCCACAGAAGAAAACTATTTTAATAAAAGAAAGATGCATCTTTGCCTTTTTAATCCTAGTTCTGTCATGAGCCTACAGTGGAGTCTTCCAGGGCCTATGTGGTTTGTATCACAGATTAAATGTAGAAACAGATACAAGAATCCAGCTGTCTTCCAATAAGCCAAAAAATTTGCAAAACTGTAAAACAATGCCCCTCTTCATCAAAAACACTGTTTGTTCATTGCAGCACTATTTACAACAGCCAAGACATGGAAGCAACCAAAATGTCCAACAACAGAGGAATGGATAAAGATGTGGTGGACTTCCCTGGTAGTGCAGCGGTTAAGAATCTGCCTGCCAATGCAGGGGACACACACCAGGGTTCGATCCCTGGTCTGGGAAGATCCCACATGCCGCGGAGCAACTAAGCCCCTGTGCCACAACTACTGAGGCCACGTGCCACAACTACTGAGGCCGTGTGCCACAACTACTGAAGCCCGTGAGGCTAGAGCCCGTGCTCCACAACAAGAGAAGCCACCGCAATGAGAAGCCTGCGCACCACAACGAAGAGTAGCCCCCGCTCGCCGCAACTAGAGAAAGCCTGCGCGCAGCAACGACGACCCAACGAAGCCATAAACAAATAAATAAACTTATTTTTTTAAAAAAATATGTGTCGGGGCTTCCCTGGTGGCGCAGTAGTTGAGGGTCTGCCTGCTAATGCAGGGGGCACGGGTTCGAGCCCTGGTCTGGGAGGATCCCACATGCCGCGGAGCAACTGGGCCCGTGAGCCACAACTGCTGAGCCTGCGCGTCTGGAGCCTGTGCTCCGCAACAAGAGAGGCCGCGAGAGTGAGAGGCCCACGCACCGCGATGAAGAGTAGCCCCTGCTTGCCAAAACCAGAGAAAGCTCTCGCACAGAAACGAAGACCCAACACAGCAAAAATAAATAAACAAATTAATAAACTCCTACCCCCAACATCTTCTTTAAAAAAAAAAAAAAAGATGTGGTACACACATACAATGGAATATTATACAATGGGATATTGCTCAGTAATATACAATGAAATATTACTAAAAATGAAATAATGCCATTTGCAGCAACATGGATGGACCTAGAGATTATCATACGAAGTCCAGTAAGTCAGACAAAGACAAATATCACTCTTATATGGAATCTAATTTTTTAAAAATGATACAAATGAACTTACAAAACAGAAACAGACTTACAGATATCGAAAACAAAGTTACCAAAGGGGAAACGTGGGAGGGAGGGATAAATTAGGAGGCTGGGATTAACATACACACACTACTATATATAAGATAGATAACCAACAAGGATCTACTGTATAGCACAGGGAATTCTACACAAAAATCTGTTATAGGGTTTCCCTGATGGCCAGTGGTTAAGAATCTGCTTGCCAACGCAGGGAACACAGGTTTGAGCCCTGGTCTGGGAAGATCCCACATGCCACGGGGCGGCTAAGCCCGTGCGCCACAACTACTGAGCCCGTGAGCCACAATTACTGAAGCCTGCGTGCCTACAGCCCATGCTCCACGAGAAGCCACTGCAATGAGCAGCCCCTGCACCGCAACGAAGAGTAGCCCCCACTCGCCGCAACTAGAGAAAGCCCGTGCGCAGCAACAAAGACCCAACGCAGCCAAAAAAATAAATAAATAAATTTATAAAAAATAAATAAATAAAATCTTGTTAAAAAAGTAATCTGTGATAACCTATATCATAAAAGAATCTGAAAAAGAATGAACGTATGTATAACTGAAACACTTTGCTGTACACCTGAAACTAATGCATTATAAATCAACTACACTCCAATAAAATAAAAAAAATAGTTTAATAACTGAAAAAAGACATTTTTTATGTTAACGTGATGGGCTTCTTATTTTTAAATGAAGTAATAAATGAACACAGCATTTTAAAAATTCCTCAGTTTTAATTTGTAAAAAGGCACCAGCTGATAGATAAAACCCACACAAACAAAACTCCTTGGGGTCCTGAGCAGTGGGGAAGCACTGCTGTCAATCTGTCATTGCTCAACTCCCCAAGGGACTCCCGTAGGCAGAGGTCACTACCCTCGCTAAGAGCAGTGACCCCTGAGTGAGGGACCCTGCACTCCACACTGGTGCCCTCAACCTATGGTCTGGTGCCTAGATCATCCCTGATTCCTAACAAGCTAAGTACAGAAATCAAGATTAAACCTTCAGAAACATTTACAGCAATTTTACACTGTCACACAACCAAGCACGTGACTGATGTATTCTGTATGTTTTTTTAAGTTCCATTTTTCTAATTGTTCATTTTTATTGTATTTTACAGAAGTGTTAGCCTGCAATAGTTTGAAATGTTTAAAGTGGTCCTTCACCACAGATACATTAAGAAGCACTAAAGTAGGGACTTCCCTGGTGTTCCAGTGGCTTAAACTCTGTGCTCCCAATGCAGGGGGCCTGGGTTCAATCCCTGGTCAGGCAACTGGTTCCCACATGCAGCCAAAAAAAAAAAAAAAAAGGCACTGAACTAGATATGATATAACTAAAGAGCAGTTGGCTTTATTTATTTATTCATTTTGGCTGCGTTGGGCCTTCGCTGCGGTGCGCCGGCTTTTCTCTAGTTGCGGCGAGCGGGGGCTGCTCTTCGTTGCGGTGCGCGGGCTTCTCACTGCGGTAGCTTCTCTTATTGTGGAGCACAGGCTCCAGAGCGCAGACTCAGTAGTTGTGGCGCACGGGCTCAGCTGCTCCGCGGCATGTGGGATCTTCCCGGACCAGGGCTCGAACCCGTGTCCACTGCATTGGCAGGCGGATTCTTAACCACTGCGCCACCAGGGAAGCCCTGGAATGATCTTTTAAGCAAAATATGTCGATAGTACTATTTCTCCATGATTAATGTACACTGCTTCTAATATAAATATCAAAGCATTGCCATTAAAATGGAAATCGGTAACGATAAAGAAAATCATACATACCCTCTTCAGTGAAGAATTTTTCTACAGGTCCCACAAACTGATTAATTTCATTAAGTTCCTCTTGGCTAACTTCTGGAAATGGGAAAACTTCTTTCTAAAAATGAGAAACATGTAGTAAAAATTTAATTTTTGGCAACTTCCCACAGTGGCAATATCAACCCAAAGGGAAGGAAAAAGACTTGCTAGTTTCCACATCGGCTGGCAGGGCCTTACTCGCTGAAAGAACCGGAAAGCAAACCTCAGAAGGAGCTTAACACAAGGAATGGCGTTAGACTCCAGCGCCTTGGTTCATCCTCCTCCCTGACCCAAACTTGTTCCTAATACTGGTCAGCTTGCCCCATGGAGCAGAGAGCCTGGAATAACATTTCACACCCCAGTCTGGGCCCTGATTTGCAGCTTACTAACTGGGCAGCCTTAGTCACATCCCATCACCTGTCCACACTGCCGTTTTCTCACCTATGATGAGCAGGTAACATTTACTCAAGGTCGTTGTGAGGACCACGGAAGATAACGGATGAGCAAGCTCTTTACCAAAACACAGAAATCCACCTCAGTTATCCTGTGAGCTCAAAGATGCTGCCACCGACAAGAACGTACTGTGGTCACGGGTCTGACACCTTGCCGGGCTCCCAGCTGGCTGCTCGCTCCAGCACCCGCCCGTCCTGCCTGATGATCCCTCCTCCGTGTGCTGGGCAGGGCCACCAGAGGAGGCCCAGCCGAGGAGCCAGATCAACCGGAACGCAGCCCTGGCTCTGCCGATTCTTAGACGTGTGATGGGCAAGTCACACCCCTTCTCGGTGTCAGTTTCTCTCCTGCTACAGGTGATGCCTCAGAATGCAGCTGTGAGGCTCAAAGGAGATGAGGTGTCCTGAACACGAAATAGCTGCAATTATCTGTAATGGGTACTGGCTCTGCTCCTGTCCCCACAGCCTGGAAAGCGACTCCGCTTCAAGTCTACCTCAGACTGACAGAGGAGCGGACAGTGTTTCCAACTGACCCTGGATTCCCAAGCAGGCCATCGCTATACGCTGCCTAAAATCATCCCGCTGTGCCTTCTGGCTTTTGGGCTCCACCCCCCCATTAGCTGCCGGCGTGACCCAAGTATCTGGATTCGACCGACACCTGCTGAGAAGTGATGTCCCAGGCCCTAAGCTGCCCCCAGGAGCCCTGCCTCTCCTCACAGCACCTCTGACCAAGCGCCTTGAGAAAGGTCTTCAAAGCAGAGGAGTCCTGTCTCCTCTCCAGCCCGGTAAATAATCAGCCACTCTAGTTACAGGCTCCCAAATCTACTTCTTCTCTCCGGCCACCTCTACAGGTGATAGGTGGGTACCATGCCCAAACTTAAAGGAAGCCCTGCCTCCAGGCCACCTTCGACCCCGCCCCTAAGGTGGTCTACAAGGAAATTATGCTGAGCTGTCACCACCCCGCAGCCGCTTAGAACAAAGCCGGCTCTTTAGCCGAATGTAGAGGCCACGTCCACTGCGCCGGCCTGCTCGGGCTCACCTGGGCCTGGTGCAACGGCTGTTAGAGGGAGATGATTCTGGTACCAGCGAGCAGCCAGGTGAGAGGAGAGAACAGGCTGGGAACCAGGTGGCCTCAACGGCAACCAAAGGACAACTGTCCCCAGGAGAGAGATCTCGAGCACATGTGAGAACAAATCTCTGATGGCAGTGTTCAGAGTCTAAATGGGGTGCCTCATGGGTGATGGGTTCAATTTCATCAGCACTTTTCAAATTTTTGAAAGTACCACCGGTTTTTCAAATAAATCCAGTGCAGAAACCAAATATGCAAAACAGATGCAAGCCAAGCTGCTCCGGCTGAGGCTGTGAACGGGGAGAAGTGTCACCCAGATCCCTCCCACCTGACTCCCCCACTGGTCCCTGCAGCAGCCCTGGGGGTGCTCTCAGGAACAGCCTGGGTCAAACTGAGGCCAGGGGGACAGCTGCTGGCCTGCGTGATCAAGAAGGTCTCCTTCTATTCCGAGATTCTAAGCATCTCGGACACGACGTTGCGGCTCAAACCCCAACAATGATGAGAGAGACGATGTCTGCCTGAACCAGGGAGGTACCGGTGGAAGTGCTTAAAAGCTGTCAGACTCTAAATAGAACCTGAACGTAGAGAAAACGGGATTTGCTGTCGGATGAGATGTGGATTATGAGAACAGGAGGTGTCAAAGCTGACTCCAGGTATTTGACCTGAACAAGTGGAACAGCAGAGTCACCACCCTCTCTGATAAGAAGAGCAGGAGGAGGCTTCCCTGGTGGCGCAGTGGTTGGGAGTCCGCCTGCCGATGCAGGGGACGCGGGTTCGTGCCCCGGTCCGGGAGGATCCCACGTGCCGCAGAGCGGCTGGGCCAGTGAGCCGTGGCCGCTGAGCCTGCGCGTCCGGAGCCTGTGCTCCGCGACGGGAGAGGCCACAACAGTGAGAGGCCCGCGTACCGCCAAAAAAAAAAAAAAAAAAAAAAAAGAAGACGAGCAGGAGGAAAGACATGATTGGGCGGAGAGACCAGGAGCTCAGCTTTGGGTGGGCTAGACCGGCGATGCCTAGTGACATCCAAGCGCAGCTTTTGGGTAGAAAGGTAGATATGAAGAGTATGGAGTTCAGGGGAGAAATCTCAGCTGGAGAAATAAATGTGCATCTTCTGGATACTGAAAGCATGATACGGAATTAGATTATCAGAGGGATGCTTGTAGATGAAAAGAGAAGTCCACAGACTAAACCTTAGAAAACTTAAACTCCGACTGAGCTGGTTGGAAATGTTGTCTAACGTTTGGACTTGTCAAGGAGCCAAGAAGGAATCAATGTCCTTGAGTAGCTGAGAAAGCTTGGGGTACAGCTGGCCTTTGCTGGGAGCGGACGGTTCCCCCACATCAATGCAGAGAATGCAGACCACATGGGCACACACGTGGGGAGGAGGGGGTAAGCGCGGTGGTAGAAGTTCTTATCTGACTGTGTGTATTTTGTCAGTGAAACAGGAAGCAAAGCCGACAGGTGAGAGTGAGGATGGGGGAGGTGGCGCCATAGGTTTGGAGAAAGAGGAGCATGAAATGAGACAGGCTGGGACCTGGGACTCTTTGCTGCAGTGCTGCCATCATTGCATCTGGACACACCTCTCCTTGAGCAAGAAAACACAAAGAAACTGTATGGGACTAAAAATAACTGCGTGCATGCGCAGTTGGGGCAAATTCTGGATCCAACAGATACAAAAAGACCAAAAAAAAAAAAAAAAAAAAACCAACTGCCACTTTTGAAGAGCCTGGAGCAAAAACAAGGTACCCCACATGCCCCATGCACACAACACCACCTAAGGAGTGGACAAAACATCTAAGCCACCCCTCCGGCCTGAACCCTGGACACATTTCTACCCTCACCCCATATAAGAAACAAGTTTGCCGCCCCCGTCCCCCGCCCCGGGGATTGAGCGAGCAAGGGAACATGCTGTTCTTGCTCCCCCCTGCTGCAGCAGAGGCCCCGATAAAGCCTTGCCTGAATTTCGTGTCTGGCCTCTAGTAAATTTCTATTTCTTGGGGAAGGCCCAAAACCCCGGTCGGTAACAGAAAAACGTGTGTTCTTTCTTCCCCAAGCTGCTGGGAGCCACGGGGGTCCCACGACAGAGCACCACACAGCCCCAGGTTCTGGAGGAAACGGCTTCCCTAACTTTAAGCCCTAGCTCCGTACTTCTAGCAGGGCAAACCACTCCAGTCAGAGCGTCTGCACCTGTAATGCCTGACGACCTTAGAGAATGTCCGAGAAGAACCAGGGAATAACTCCTGAAGTAATACAGAATCAGCCAACATTCCAGCCAAGCTCAAAGCACTTTACCCACATTTTTCTTTGGCTTGCGGGCCACCTGTAGGAGGGGGCGAGGGCTGTTTTTACTCCTATTTTCTGTATGAGAGCTCTGAGGCACTTCACAGGAGTTATTAGCCCAAGGTCACAAGACTAGCAGGTGTTGACGCCAGCACCGACTACTCATTCTGCTGCTTCACGAATCTGTACCGCCTCTTAACAGTTTAAAAAGCATTTCCGCGTATATACGTCTCGTTACAACACATCTGAGACGCAGACACATCGCAAGCTCCGTTTTAAGGCCGAAAGAACTAGGACTCAAAGTCATAGAGTCAAGGTCAAATCCAAGTCTTCTGACTATAAGAGTCCGGTGAGTGCTTAGTAACACGAGGTCGTGCGACCCGTGGAAGGGACGGGCGGGGAAGGCACGTTTGAGCCGGGCTTCTGGGGAACCTGAAAGGTGGGGTGAGGCGTTGAGACTCGGCCGTGGAAGCCAACAGAGGGAGCAGCGGCATGGTCTGGGCTGTGCTTAGCAAACAGGAAACCCCCTCCCGCCCCCCCCAGTTCGCGGCCGGAGTGCTGAGTTGAGGATCACTTAGCGACCACCTCGCCTAGGGTTTCCCAGGGTGTCCCGGCAGGCGTTAGCTGGAAAACAGGTCAAAACCATAGCTCCTCAGAGCCACAGGGTTAGCACGCCCGCCCGCAGATGCGTTTCTAAGGCAGGTGTGGGGACTTCTAACCAGGCTCGACCGGGCCCTTCCCGCAAAGGGCAAAAGGCGAGGAGGAAGGGCAATGGCCGGCCAGGGCTCGGCGTTACCTTCTCGATTTTGCCCAGGAAGAGCTCCTTGGCGAAAGCTTGGCTCGGTGAACTGGTGCGCAGCGGGCGCCGACTCGCGGTGAAGGCCACCAGGGCACGGCACAGGCGCGCCGCCGCCGCCGAGCGCAAGAAGAGCCCGCAGCCGCTCATGCTGCCCCGAGTCGCTCTCGCCGCCGCTGCTTTCCCAGCGCCTTAGTCACTGGCCCCGGGATCGCGCCTCCCGATGACGCCACCCACCTGCGTCGCCCCGCCGGCCGCCAACGCGCTTGCGCGGCCTCGGGGCGGCGGCGGCGGCGGCGGGCTGTTTTCAAACACCTGCAGTGGTTGCCTAAATGCCGTAAATTACCAGCCGGGGCAGCGTCTCTGGGAGCCGGAACCTAAGCGGTGGCCCAGCTGCCTCCACTTGCCTCCCTCTCGCCAGTTGGGGCGACGAGGACATGGTGGAACTACAAAGCGGGGGGTGGGGGAAATTCACGATATTGGTTGTCTCTGGAGGGAGCGCACACACGGGTTACGGTCCTTGCTTTAAGTGGGTGGTTGATTGGTGAGGATTCCTTTGTTTTTGCTTCATAGCTTACGTATTTGTCACATATATGGGGGGTGGGGAGAAGAAAAGGAAAGAGATATTCCACCAGAGAGGTCTGGATAAAACCCTGTAGTTACTACGTCCCTGGGAAACGCCAACCTGGAAGGGCAAGGGTGGGAGGGAATGGGCGAGAAGCTGGAGCTGGGGCCGGTGGCGGGGACGGGATAGGGGGGAGGGCGCCCCCCTCCCCACACCCAGCGATGCCCTGAAGGCCCTCCTCACCTGTGCCTGCGCCCTGCCTGTCGCATTTACAGGGCAGTAACAACACGCCTTTTTCTCATTGGAAATGCTCTCTGCCACCGTCAATATTCAGAGAGCAGTGGGAAACGCATTCAGCTCAGCGTGCTGTGCCAGACCCAATAAAAGGTACACACTGTTTGGGTCAAGACTTGATGAGGAAAAACGCAGTCCTTCTCGGGAGGGACTCGAACCCAGCCAAAACTCTGATTGGGACTCAACGCCCCCTGCATCTCAGATGTGAACGCGAACCCACTGTTTTTTGCTATGTTTTTTGTTTTGTTTTTTTTTTGCGGTACGCGGGCCTCTCACTGTTGGGGCCTCTCCCGTCGCGGGGCACAGGCTCCGGACGCGCAGGCTCAGCGGCCATGGCTCACGGGCCCAGCCGCTCCGCGGCATGTGGGATCTTCCCGGACCGGGGCACGAACCCGTGTCCCCTGCATCGGCAGGCGGACCCTCAACCACTGCGCCACCAGGGAAGCCCGAACCCACCGTTTTTTAATTAAAACCTCTCACCTGGTGTTAGGACTTAACTGAACCTCAGGTTCTTTTGTCTGGTTGCAGAAGGAAGTCGGTGTGAGGCAAAGAGTGAGTCTGTTAGCATAGGACGCTTGTGAGAGATACAAGCGGGCTGGCAAGGGAACGGAGCCCTGAGAACCAAGAGGGCTACATCTTTATCATCCAAGAAAAAGTGGGGAGGGGAGAAGACCACCTTCTTCCTCATTCTCAGGCAAACGTCAAGGCTTACATCATTAGTTCCTCCCGTGACCCTATATGGTCTGACCAGGGCTGTCATGGCGCTATTTAATTCATATTTATATTAGCAAAAGGGTAGTAACATAGACTAAAATATGGTAATTAATCTCAGGTTTCAGTATAATGTCCCCTTTCACCTAGTTTCTTTCCTTTTCACCTATATGTCTGTCTTGGCTACACGCAGAAATGCTATTCTTAAAGGATGATTAACTCCCTGACTTCATGTAACAAGATTCAGACCCCATGTCTTTTGTCTTGTGCTTTAACTATCAGGGTTCGTGGCTTGAGTGTGCCTGGCGCTTGGAGGTACCTGTCTTCCTTAAGGTAGTGTAGATCGTTGCTAGGTTACTGGATTCTTCTCTTGAGTGGTCATTAGCTTACACAGTCTCCCAAACTCCCTTAAAATTCCCTCTCTGTCTCTAATCCCCTAGTGGGATTTCTAAACTGACTCTTTGATTATTCTACTCTATCCCGATCAATGACATAGCATCGGGGGGAAAAAAGAGCTCAAAAACTTTCTTGGTTGCAAAATACCTGTACTTGCAGGCATCTTCTGCAATGTGTTCTCTATTTTGTCTTTCACTTTTAAAGGCTTGTCACCTGGTTTCTTCATCAGTGGTCAGTATTTGCCAGTTTCAGGATTCAGCTTCTCAAGAAGGCATTTGGTAACAAGTGCCTTTGTGAATTAACTCTGCGGGTGAAACAAAGAAAAAGTGACATTGCTGGGTTTTAAGTTTGAGCTGGTGTACGTTTCGGCCAAAACAAATGTAGTCAAATCAATCAAGTCATCTGATAATGTGTTGGATCCTCTTTAGTGGATCCTAATTTGGTTGGATCCTCCCTAAATTAACCAAGTGAGAAATTCAGTGGCACACAGTTTCCAAAACAAAAATTAGAAAAAAATTAAGGCATAATTTCTACGTACTCTAGCAGCATGTACAATGGGAAAAGTTTTGGAGTTCTACTACTTTGCCAGTTTCTAAATTCAGTCTTCTCATCTGTAAAAATGAGTATAATATCACTTACCTCACAGAACTTTTGAGAGGATTAACTAAATCCTTACAAAACGCATCTACCACAGCAAATGATCAATGTTCTTCTTGTAATAATATAAAAATAAAAAATGGTTACACACTGAGATTTCCATCTTCTACTTGAGTATTAGCCTCTGAGAAATAGGATGCCATTTTTAAAGCTTGCTTTCGATGTAGCATTTCCACATTTCATATTTAAAACACTCTCACCGAGTACCTCTGAACGTCCTTCTGTATGATCATGTCAGTACAACTGGTTCTCATACATGACTTACCAGCAAATAATCTGGCACTCTTGAGTGGCCATCGTGTTGGTGTTAGCATACCAGGATGCTTGGCTCTGGGCCTCTGGCACATCCTCCGAGTAGGAAACTATTCCTACACCCCTCAGTGTGAAAGCCACACAGTGGGGAAGGTCATGGAGACATTTACGAACACAGAATTAGAAGAAAGGGGTGGCGTTGTCTCCTGTCCTAAGGCTACAAGGTCGGTAGTCAGTCATGTGAAAAATGAGAGTCAAGGTTCCTGCCTCGTAGCCATCAGCGTCCTAACTAAAGGCTCACAGATAAATCGTGCAGTTATCACCAGTGCATTTCCTGCCGAGAGAAGTTGGCTGACACCTCACTGTCCAGACGTCCAATACCTGCAAGAAGAGAGGTGTCCCTCAAAGAATAATGTTGTCTCATACACTAAATTATGTCGTCCACGACTACTTCCTTCCCTTTTGATGTGTATTTGTCCACTTTATTACGGAAACATGGAAGTCACTGGCTTGCTGAAAGCCACGAAGGTAACGAGGTGTTATGGGTTGGTTGAATTGTGTCCCCCAAGATTCATTTGTTGAAATCCTAACCCCCGGCGCCTGAGAATGTGACCTTATTCGGAATGAAGGTTTCCTATTGCATTGTGTTGCAGACGTAATGAGCTAAGTTAGGAAGAGGTCGTGGTGGGGTGGGGTGGACTCCTAGTCCAGTACAACCGGTGCCCTTATAGAAAGGAGAAGTGTGGACAAAGACGTGCACACACGGGGAGATGCCACGTGAGGGTGAAGACACAGATCGGGTTAACGCTTCTACAGGCCAAGGGAGCCCAAGATGGCCAGCACACTGCAGAAGCTGGGAGAGAGGCCTGGGACAGATTCTCAGCCCTCAGAAGGAACCAACCCTGCCAACACCTTGATCTTGGACTTCTAGCCAGCAGAAGTGGGAGACAGTAGACTGTTTCAGCGCCCAGTCTGTGGTTCTTTGTTAAAGCGGCCCTTGCAAGACTAAGACATGAGGGCCTGTGATTCTTGGCACAGGGCAACATCAATAAATAGGGCCTAACAGCGACCACGGGGCTGGGGCTGTGTCTCACAGCCCACACGCCCAGGGTTCCTGCTACGGTTTAGAATCGGTGGCTTCCTCCCAGCTTTTAAGAAAGGAGTGGTCATTCTCTGCTGCCTCCTCTTCCACCGGCTGGAAACGGAGGACTCGGCCCTAGTGGGTGGTGAGACGAGATGGGAAAAGCCTAGGTCTTTGAATATCGGTCTTTTCCTCCAAAGGAGGAAAGCCAGCCACGGAATAGGGACACCCATGTTGAATAGTCTCAGGAGCAAGGAATATGTACTGTATGAAGCCACTGACATTTGGGGGTTTGTTACAGCAGCCCCCAACTAATAAAAATACCTTCCAAGTGTCAAGGAAAACACTATAAGGAACAGTATAAACGTCAAGAGTCATCATTTTAGGGGCCAGTCACACCTGTCATGTAGGTCAGCTGAGCGCCAAGCAACCAGCTTGTTCTTATTGAGCCCCATCCTGGTCACCCAGGATGAGTGCCCTTCTATGCCAGACACCGGCTCATGTGTTTCACATGTGTCAATATCATTTAATCCTCTAAACGAGGATTAAGTGAGGCGGTACGGCAAAGGCAGGCTCCGGGCCCCGCCGGCTGGCTCCTGGGCCTGTGTCCTCATCCCCCGGGCTGTACCGCCTTCCTGAAGGCGGCAAGGCAAGACGTGGCTGGTGAAAAATGACCTCTTTCTCTGTCATCACTCGCCCCCATTACTGGCCGAACTGATGTAAGGTGAAATTACCCTGACGGAGGTCAGGGATCCCATCAGGCCTTGGTGTCACTCTCCACCTCTGCCCGCTCGATGGGGTGACACACCCTCCGGTCAAGTTGCAAGGAGGATCAAGCGTGGCCCTTGGTACTTAGGTGCCCATTTTACGTGTGTTTTGGCTCTTCTTTCCTTTGTGGGATTGTCAGTCTGAATGTCTCGGACTGACTTGTCGAAGAGACCCTGCTGCCCAGGGATGCATTTTCACCAATCCCCCTCCTCCTCCTCCACCGCCAGACCTCGGGCAAGGCACGTCCTATTCCAGAGTCTCCGTTTCCTCACCTATCAGATGATGAAATCAACACAAAACATGGAGGTTTATGCAAATTAAGCGGTCTAACATTTAGTTCTCCTCCCACTCCACACACTAGATTTCAGGGTCTAGCAACCCTGAAAAAAAAAAAAGAGTCTCAAAATAGGGGCTCTTAAGTTGAGACTTGGTCCTAGTGATAACAGTTTTTCAAAATCTCAGGAGCGCTGGAATTTTAACAGCATTAACAACGACAAAAACAAAATACCTCTGATTTTTCCTTATGCTTCAAAAGCCAAAGGAACCTAAGATTCAACCAAGTTCTAGAGCGTGTGTCCCCCACTATTACAGTACGAAAAGCATGTTAAAAGAACAGGCAGCAAACGCTGTGTTCAAACTGCCAGCATTCCCAAAGCAACTGCTGTGATATGAGAGCCAAAGAAGCACATTAACTCACTGGGGTCTTATCTGTTTGCACAAAAGCCAGTAGAGCCTGAAATCTTATTTCAAGATGCCCAAGTGGCAGAGCCAGCATCCTTAACTCATGGGAAACTGCCCAAAAAGAAGATGCGGTGCCAGTCCTTGCTGAAGGGACTTACTGTGGACTATTCCTCTTCAACTCAAACAAGTAACTCCCAGGAAACATACTGGGGGAAGCACAGTCCATCACTCTGATGCCTGCAGTAGCAGGATCCTGACGCACAGCGAGATCCGGCTGGGTCATTGTCGGGAAGCCCTGCAGTCAGCCTCTTTGCCAGAAAACCCTGGGGGCCCCTGCAAAGGCGTTTGGCACTCGGCACTAACATTTCTTTGAAACCAACAACAATATTTTTTTGTAATCCTTTAAGCCAGTGCCTGTGGGGCTGCAAACCAGATAATGAAGCGCTATGGGGGAGAATTCGTCTTAATGGTTCACCCACTGATCCCGGGAGGTAGAGACAGCTCAGGCCCCAAGTCGGTCCCAGCGTTTCAAAAAGCTTTCAGTGCTCACTCAGCATGAGCTGATAAAGAATAAAGTTTGCTCGCCGTTAAAGCTCAATAAAAATATCTAGCGGACCACACTGTGATTTCCTAGGCAGAGACCGATGATCAGCTCTGTTCTCCACATTTGTTCACTTATCACTTCTACCCTGCCTGCCTCCAAGAAGGGACTGGCCTGTGTGTTCACACACCATGGTGAGAATGAAATGCCCGAAATAAATCCTGTTTCCATCGTTCCTGGATGTTGTAAATGCAGATTACAGGACCCTGGAGGGTCGGCATTGAGTCAAAAATTATTGATAATTGCTGTGTCTTTTCTCTTTCAAGGAAAATTACTCCTCTTGATTTTTAAAAATAAAATTTATTATTTATTTATTTATTTTTGGCTGCATTGGGTCTTCATTGCTGCGCGGAGGCTTTCTCTAGTTGCGGCGAGCGGGGGCTACTCTTCCTCGCGGTGCGCGGGCTTCTCATCGCGGTGGCTCGTCTTTGTTGCCGAGCTTCAGTAGTTGTGGCACGTGGGCTCAGTAGTTGTGGCACGTGGGCTCAGGAGTTGTGGCTTCGCGGGCTCTAGAGCGCGGGCTCAGTAGTTGCGGTGCACGGGCTCAGCTGCTCCGCGGCATGTGGGATCTTCCCGGACCAGGGCTCGAACTCGTGTCCCCTGCGTTGGCAGGCGGGTTCTTAACCACTGCGCCACCAGGGAAGCCCCACTCCTCTTAATTACTTAATAGAACTTGGCATTTACTCAAACTCTTTTTTTTCCCAGTTGTAATTTGTAGGAGAGATAACCAAGTGAAACTCATCTGAGGACCTCATTTTGTATTTTTCCCTGCAATACACTGTAATCAATAGTTTGGTTTTTTTCCTTTTTCTTCTTTTCCTGAATATCCAATATTCTCTCGCTGGCCAGATTGCCGTGTGTAAACTGTATGTGCCCAGCACTGCCCTACAAACAGCTCCCGTCCTGGCTGTTGATTACAAAAGGCCAACAGCAGTGGGTTTTCAGGAGGTCTAGCCGAAGGTGTCAGACATCCCGGTTTGGACTCCAGGTCACAAGGAAAGGGCCATTTGGGGTGCCATTTACTAAGAAATACTCTCTAGAAGGAAGGCTGGTCCCGCCAAATGTGGATAAGTTAAGTACCTCCCCAACTTGGATGCAAAGTCCGGTTAAGCGTATGAATCCAGCTTGTGAGATAAAGCAGCCTTTTGTCACCAACTTTTCCTGTGGAGAGCAGAGATGTTTTTTAAGAGAATAAACGCTCAACATACATTATAGCTGTATTACGCTAGCTCCTTACGGGTGTTAAAGATAATGAGTTTAGCTTGAGTCCATGACATGCAAAATGGGTTTTAACCGGCAAAGTGAGAAGGAAGACCGTGGAGTCAAGGATGGCCTTCAGACCCGGAGTTGATGCAAAGGTATTTCCCCTTTCAAACCGCTCCCTCCTTACGGCTTTGATGCCAGATAAGGCCACAGGATTTACCGGAATGCTACTGTGACCGAGCAGGACACTGTGGGGTCTTTCTAGAACAGGACCAACACCCATGTCCTCTGCCTGCCTTTTTTTTTGTCTGTAGAAAAACTTTAGTTGAAGAATGATTAAATCAGAGAAGTGAGAAAATGCAGAAAGAAAAGCAAACAGTCAAGCAAGACAAAATAATAACAGTTTAGCCATTCACCAGAGTCAAGGACCTTTAGTTCCTCCTCAAGGGCTACAGACACTATGCCGAGCCATGTCCCTGGAGCTGTTTTGCAGATACCGAAGCCCCCACCGGGTGGGAGAAGTTAACTGTCTGCGGCCCGCAGGCCCACAGACCCCAGACCAGCTGGAACCAGAAGGTCGATGATGCCGACTCCCGCTTACCTCACCACCAGCCAATCAGAAGGAGGTCCACGAGCTGACCACGCCCCACAAACCCCTTCACTCACCTTGTCTTTATAAACCTTTCCCTGAAGGCCTCTTGGGACTCTGGGCCTTTGAAGCACTAGCTACCCGACTCCTTGCTTGGGGACTGCAATGAACGCTGCACTTTCCTTCACCCCAACCTGGTGTCAGCAGATCCCGCCCCACACAGAGGTCCTGTAGCCGTTGTCATTACCGTCATCACCCGCAAGGGCAGCCCTCCTGAGGCTCCAAAGGCGTTCACTTCAATGACACTTCATCCAGTCATCACGGATGGCAGCCGCCGCATGCCTGGACTGCCAGCATCCTGTTTCCCACGGGATGCACTCAAGCCCAGGCCTCCCCACAAGTAGCTCCCAAATTGTGGGGCTATCTTCTCGTACCACTCGCTGGCACTGGTTTTGCACCTGTCAGAGTCCAGGGGACAGAAACCTCAGGGTAATTTGATCAGGGAAGGTCTAATACAAAGACTTTTAAACTATTTAGAGGGGATTCAATACTAAGAAGGGATAGAAAAAGGATTCTCAGAAAAATACCCTTGGGCTTCCCTGGTGGCGCACTGGTTGAGAGCCCGCCTGCCGATGCAGGGGACGCGGGTTCGCGCCCCGGTCCGGGAGGATCCCGCGTGCCGCGGAGCGGCTGGGCCCGTGGGCCGTGGCCGCTGAGCCTGCGCGTCCGGAGCCTGTGCTCCGCAACGGGAGAGGCCACAACGGTGAGAGGCCCGCGTACCGCAAAAAAAAAAACCCCCAAAAAACCCTTGAAAGAGACAGACTGCGGGGTGTGGGCCCTTCCGAAGACCACACTTCACGCTCATCGGAGCTCTGCTTGCAGCCGGCTGGGTGCCCTGGGCTCCAAAGGGCCTAGAGTCACCAAGTCAAAGGCAGGCGGGGACCTCGGGCAGGAGCAGCAGGCAGGAAACCCCCCACCTGGGGCGGGCGGGGGCGCTGAGGTTTGTGGCAGGGAACCGCTTCCTGGGTCGGCGAGCGGTAACGCCCGGCCGGATGCGCACACCGCAAAAAAGACAGCCGCCTACCGAACCTGGAAGAAAAGCCTCCCCCGGCAGCGCCCCCCACGCACCCTCCATCGACAAAGCGACAAAGCGAAGCATCATGCCCGGCGGCAGATGAGGTACAGTCCAGTCTGGATCACGGAGCCGGGCCAGTGGGGTGCAGCGGGGCCAATATGTTGGTAACACCGGAGAGACTGTAAGCGCAGAAATGCACACCCTGTGCTGCCTTCTGTGGAGGAAAGGCTGGGAAGAACTCTGTGTATCTTTGCTTAACTCTGTGAAAGGACACACGGCAATGATCAACCTAGAAAGGAACACAAATGGTTACATGGAGCCCCCAGGAGGGAGATAAGGATGGAGAGAGCAGTGAAGTGACAATTTCTGATAATAGCTTTGCTTTCTTTCCTTCTGGCCGTGTGGCTTGAGGGACCTCAGTTCCCTGACCAAGGACTGAACCCGGGCCACGGCAGTGAAAGCGTGGAATCCTAACCACTAGACCACGAGGGAACTCCCCTGAAGATAGTTCCTTATGCGGTTTTGACTTTCGAACCGTGTGTCCAAAAAAGAGAATTAAAACAACAAAAAGCAAACCTTAGCCGCTCTCACCATAGATCCACCATCACTAAGGACTAGCTGGTCCACTTCAGAGGTGGAAGGGCTTCCTGAAAACGCAGTTACCACACCCCCGGGGGGCAGCACCCCGAAAGGACGGGTTCTGTGTTACGGGGTGCAGGCCACGCTTCGAGCCGGCGTCCACTGCGTGGTGGTGTCACCCCCACGGTCAGCACACACAGGTGCAGAAACGACAGGCGGGGTGGCTCCTCTCACCATTACACCCAAGGGCCTGCGCACGGAGGTCTACATCCCATCCCAGCAAGTCTGAGCTCTGCGTGTTTGGAGGGCTTAGATCCTGGGGGAGGAGGGAGGGGACGCTTCCCCCAGAGGAAATGGAGCAATGGTCCTGCTCAGAGGGAGGCGGGACGGCCGCCTGGCCCCTGGGCTCCCTGTTGCCCCCGAACCACCAGGAAGCGGTAGGGTTTACTCTCCTGGCTGGAAGGGTGGGTCTCAACGACCAAGGGGAGCGTGGGCTGCGGCCACACAGCGGGGCAAAAAGGGTTATGTCTGCAACCCTCGGGGTCCCCCGTGGCACCTCTCAGTACGTCCACACGCAACAGCAACAGCTAACGCAAAACTACAGCAACCGAAACGGGGAGGACGCTTGAAGACTCAGACCGCTCGGGATGATGGTTTGACGCATTTCCCCCAGACAAGGAAGCCTGGCTGGGTCATGGAGTACGGCTGACCCCTTAATATCACGGGTTTGAATTGCGAGGGTCCACTCATATGCAGATGTTTTTCAGTAGTAAATACTACACACAGGGTGGGGCGGGGAGGGTAAATTAGGAGGTCGGGATTAACACATACACACCACTGTATATAAAACAGATAATCAAAGGACCTGCTGTCACAGGGCACTCAGTACTCCGTAATGGCCCATATGGGAAAAGAATCTGAGAAAGAATGGATCTATGTATGTGTATAACTGAATCACTGTGCTGTACGCCGGAAACGAACACAACTTTGTAGGTCAACTGTACTCCGATCTAAAACAAAATTTAAATTAACAATTAAAAAAATAAAAACAAACAAAATACTACAGTACAACACAGTCCGAGGTTGGCTGAAACCACAGATGTGGCGGGCCAACTATAAATTATAGGTGGATTAACCCCGACATTGTGTAACGGTCAACTGTATATTAGTTTACATTTAATGCCACATTAGATGTTTGCTATTGTTTTATTCGCACTTCTGCTTTGGCTGTCTGTAGTTTTGCATTTATGCAAGCTTTATCAGGTTTAGAAAACGTTGCTAGTCACTTCATAAAAAAGATTTTGTAAGTTTTCCTTCCATTGCTGGGATCTGAAACAGTTTAAGTAGCACGGAGATTGTCTGAAATTTAAAAGCTTGCAAGAATTCCTCTATGAAAGCAATATGGACCTGGCAGGTGGATTACTTCTTTCTATTTCTCTTATGGATATTTGTTTGTTTAAAATCTCTGTCTCTCCAGGGGTCAGTTTTGGCTAATTATCAATTTTGTCTAGGTTTTTCAGATTTATTTGCATAAAGTTGTTCAAAGTAGCATTGCTTTAAATTTTTTCCTTCATTGTAACAGTTTCTTCCGTCTTATCATTTCTTACCCTGTGTGTTTGTGCTTTCTTTTCATCCTGACTTGGTTACCTAGAGGCTAGTCAACTTGGTTTACTTGATTCTCTGACAGCACCTCGTTTGAACAGGGCCCTTATTTTAGCTGCTCTTTTCCTTCCCTTCGTCACCAGGCCTCTGGGAAATCTCCCCTTTCCAGGGTGCTTCCCTCTTCTCCGGAAGCACGGCTTCTGCACCTCTGGTCTCAGAACTCTCTCAGTCTCTCCCGCTTGATTCCGAAGTGGCCAGTACTCTCACCCACCGGCTCTCACGTCTCCTCTGAGGGTCGGTCTGTCCTTACGGGGGTGAACCCTAGTTGATGACGTTGCCTCTATTCCACGCAGTCCTCACCTGGATCTACGTTCCGGTGTGGGATTTCCTGGCCACTCTGCTAGTCCAAGATGTTTGTTTTCCCACTGACCTCTCATTGAGATTTGTGATCTTTGGTCTTTCCTGGTTACACTGTAGGTCTGGGCTCTAGGTGGTTTTATTTGTTCCTTTTCTGAACAGTTCTCAGGATGTGGGAAGAGATTCCGATTTAGGTGGCCTCCATTACCCCCTGGTGTTCTTCTTTTAGAATGTCTTCTTCCCTATTAACCCCACGGAAGATGACACCCGAAGAGCTTTAGTCCCCACCTTTCAGATTTAAATGGGACTTTTTCCATACAGGACACGGGTCACGCCATGGAGGTGCAGGTGGACTGCGGTCAGAAATGATAGAAAGGGGAGAAGGCAGTTCCCTAAAAGGGCCTTAGAAGTCTCAAAGTACACGTCAGAAATGGGGCAAGCAGCCTTCGCGACACAGCTGCGTCGGCAGCCGGTACATCTTCCGTGCAGACCCACTCGGTGCTGAAAGGTGAGGTGGGTTCCCGCGGGAGGGGAGCGCTGAATGAATACACCCAAGGAGAGGCTTCTCAGGTGACGCCGTGGCTGCCCTGGGCCACCAAAGTGGTGTCACTGTTCACCCCAGGAGCTCTGGCCTGAAGTCAGACTCAGGGGTGCCCCACTCCCCCAGGCCCCAGTTCCTACCAGAGTCACCAAATCTGCTCAGAAACTCTACGATTTCCATCCATCTGTTCCTTATTCACCAAAACAACACTATCTGATGGCAAGCACATCAGGGGCCACCCATACGATGGGCCAGTGGGCAAACGTCATCAACTGTTGTTGCATCTTTTATAACATCGGGATATAGTAAGGAAAAAAGGAAATACAGTTCACACATACAAACCCCAACTCAGTGGTATGCTGTAGAAGGCAACAGAGTTCCACCGCTACAGACGTTTGGGAAACGTGGCACAGACTATCTTTCGGAGACTTAACAACAACTGTCATCTTTCTAAGAGGCTCTTGAAACAGAGCAGGACCCTATGGTCCTTGCCCCCCATGTCCTCAGCCTGATTCTTGTCTGTAGAAAAACTTTAGCCAAGAGTAAGTTTTATCAGAGACGTGAGAAAATGCAGAAACAGAGGAAAACAGTCAAAGGAGACCAAATAACAATAGTTTAGTCATTAAACAAAGTCAAGGACCTTTTAGTTCCTCCTCAAGGGCTATAGATAATATCCTGAGCCATATCCTGCGAGCTGTCTTATAGATACTGAAACCGCCACCAGCTGGAAGAAGTGAACGACATGATGACCAGACCACAGTCATGACATCAGCTGCCACAATTCCTAGAACTGGCCTCAAAGAGATGGAAACAAACCGAACCTGGAACTGAAGATTAACTGTACCTAATACAATCAAGATGCTGCTGGTCAGGCCACTGCAGGACCAATCTCAAGACGACCGTCAGAGCTGACTGTGCTGTTTCTGCCTGGAGCCCCCTCCCTCTGTCTATAAAAGCTCTTCTCCACTGATTGTCAGGGGGGAGGGTGTTGACCTTTGGACAGGCGTCTGTCCCCCACCGCCCCCTCCCATGCTGGCCTCCAAAATAAAGCAAACTTTCCTTTCCACCAACCTTGCCTCTTCACTGTCTTCTGAGCTGCGGGCAGCCGCATCCCACTTTTGGTAACACTCTGAGACGTCCTGCAGGACAGAGACAGTTTAACTCTGATCTGACCTGGCGTCTCCTAGATGGCTTCCGCTGTGAAACTCTTTCTTCACGAGGGGCCCCGAATAACACTTACAGACCGTTTGGGACACACATCAAAGATCTGAACTAATAGAGAAAGTTACCATTAAAAAAAAAAAAAATCGGAACTAGGTCACCAAGAAACATGCCCAAAGACAGGGTGGGAAGGAGGGAGACTAAATGCTCAATTATAACTGTCTTTGGATGGTGGGATTGTGGGTGATTTTTCCCCCTGCTTGCTATGAGTCTGTTCTTTCCAAATCCTCTGAATGTTAAAAACATATTTGATGAAGTTAAAACACAGTGATTAAAAGCCTCCAGCCATCGCCCAAATTATTCCTTGAATCATCAAGGAAGCGGCAGGAGCCAGTCTTCCCCTGCCTCTGGCCCAGGCTGCTTCCCTAGGTCTCTGATCTCACCGTGAACCACCAAAGTGTGTTGTGCATTTCAGCACCAGGTCTCCTTCTTCGGGCGCTGGTACTCATCTGTTCCCTCAACGAACACTGGCTGAAGCCCTTCGTGCCCCGTGTTAGGATTACAGCCGTGCAAGGACCTGGCCTTGTTGACGCTTTGGCAACGGAACAGTCACATCACTGAATATGCAACTATGCAAACGCATTGCAGAGCGGGTAGTGGCTGAGCTGAAATCTGATGCAGGAAATAGAAGCTAACTCAACAAAGATGCAAGGAAGAGCATCCTACCTTCGGGGAACGGCCAGGGTCATACTTGCACAGGCCCGGAGGCAGGGGAAACACGGCTTCCCTGGGCGTCTGAAGGGCTACTGGGGCTGGAATGAACGGGGACAGCGAGGGTCAAGGGCCAGACCATGCAGGCCTCACGCGGCCCACGTCAAGTGTCTTCTGTTATTTTCTTTTTAATCCTGAGGACAACAGGAAGCCACTGACGTGGCTTCAAGCAGGCAGCATCTTAAAAAGACACCTCTGGTGCCAGGGGAGAACGGGGTCGAGGGACCCACCGTGGAGATCGGGAGCCCAGGTACCGAGCAGGTGACAGACAGACAACGGCCTGAAGGCAGGTGAGAGATGTGAAGAGGCACAGGTAGATTCAAGAACACACAGGAGGGCTCCCCTGGTGGCGCAGTGGTTGGGAGACCGCCTGCCGATGCAGGGGACGCGGGTTCGCGCCCCGGTCCGGGAGGATCCCACGTGCCGCGGAGCGGCTGGGCCCGTGAGCCACGGCCGCTGAGCCTGCGCGTCCGGAACGGGAGAGGCCGCGGCACTGAGAGACCCGCGTACCGCAAAAAAAAAAAAAAAAAACACCACACAGGATGTAAAAATCAAGAGGGCGAGGGACCTCCCCGGTGATCCAGTGGCTGGGACTCTGCGCTCCCAACGCAGGGGGCCCGGGTTCGATCCCTGGTCAGGGAACTAGATCCCGCGTGCATGCCGCAACTAAAGATCCCACGTGCTGCAACTAAGACCTGGTGCAGCCAAATAAATAAATATTAAAAAAAAAAAATCAAAAGGGCTTGGTGACAGCACAGATTTGGGGAGTCAGGGAAAAGACAGGTGTGTCCAGAACAATTCCTAAATTCTAACTTACACCCCTCACAGGGATGCTATTCATCAATGCGGGGGGCCCAGGGAGGCCCCAGGTCCACGTGTGTGTCTGTGCGTGACCCTGGATTTGGCCCTCCTGGAGAGAGTTGCTACTGAAAGATCCAAGGGAGGTGGGTGTTGGGAACAGAGGTCTGGGCTGGAGATTCGAATTTGGGAATCTCTATAGGAGAACAGAAAGCCAGCCGAAGCCGTGGGCTTGTGTGACGTTGCCAAGAAGTAGGAAGTAAGCAAGAGGGCTTGCTGCGTCCCTGAGACCAACACGTCATGGCTGCGGGGAGGGGTGTCAGCCTGCAAAGGAGACACAGGAGGAGCTCACCACCTCCTCCCTCGGAGAGGAAGGAGAGAGCGTGAGACCAAAGACACCACATGTTTCACGAAGGGACGTGTGAACAGCGTTGAAAGCTTTGAGAGGTCAAATAAAACGTGGGCTAGAGGACACGGTCAGTGAGCAGGAAACCATCTCAGGGAAGTTGCACTGTGTCACCTGCATCCCCAGCTAGATTCTCGGTGGCAAAAGCAGCAGAGGGCCGAGCAAACAACTGTCCGTCAGTTGGCGATGCTGACCATCTACACACCCTCGGGTCAGCCGGTGGCTCTGCTGTGACCCCCGCCCCCTCCCAACCACCAATTCGTTCTCGGACGCATCTCGACAGGAGCAGTCCTGTGCTGGGCACCGGACACAGAGAAGGGGACCGCGTGCACCCTCTGCCCCAGGAGCTCGCGGTCTGCTGGGGAGACAAACCCGAAACCCAGAGGACGGCCGCACCGCAGCCCAGGCTGAGCGGCTCGGGTGCCCCGAGGGGCAGGTGTCCGCAGCCCCGCGTGTGGTGCCGGCACGCGCCGAAGCAGACCCGAGTATTGCCAGGAATGCCGGGAACCGGCTCCCCTCCCTCGGAGGCCCCCGGGGGCCTGGGAGAGGGACGGCCTCCCCGCTGCAGAGACCTGGGACCGTCTTCCCACGGGGACCCACTTCTCTGTGAAGGGTGGGCCACGGCTGATGGTGGCCGCTGACGTCAGCCTCTTTGTGTTTCCCACAGATCAGGTCTACCGGTCTCACGTGGTTTCGTGATCCGTACTGAAACTCTTCAGGGCTATTCTCTGGAACTGACTTCGGCTCAAGGAAAGGAGAAACGGTACGAGCCACTCACGCTCCCACAGAACGCCTGCTCGCAGCACCATCAGCGTCCCTTCCCCGGCCTCCACGTCACGTGACGGGGACTGGGCCCTTGGGTGTTCCTCTGCCCCCACCCGTCACTCCCAGCCCACCCGCACACCTCACACGGTCCACCTCCTGTCTCTTTTTAACTCAACGAGAGCACAAACTTTTGTCGAAAGTTGCTAGAAATTATAAATACCTCTGAGATCTTCTACCAGTGCCTACGTTGAGACGCGTACCTTTCTCTGAAGCCGTCCATCAGCATCCCCAAATTAACGTCCTCCCGGAAAGCCGGAGCCCACGGCAGTCACGACAAGGGACGGGCCGCCCTGTCACCTGGAGATCTCTGTGTGTGGCCAACAGGGAAACTGCTGGACTTCCCACAAAAAGTAAGAACTCGAGGGTTTTGAAGCATTTATTTGATTTCTCCACATGATCACAGCTATGGTTTTACATCAGTAGAGTCTGTTACTACTTACACACGGAACGCATAGGAAAACAAAAGCACTTCTTTCCTCCCCAAAGTTACATCGTGGGTGCCGGGCTTCCCGCGAGCGAGGTGGCCCTTGAGGTCTGAAGAGCCTGCATTCGAGACCTGGTTCTAAGTGCGTGAAACGACTCGAGGTGAATGACAGCGCCCCAGAGGAGATGGTCCCACACACGACCTTGGCATGACCGCAGGCGGGTCACACGGTGACGCCCCCCCCCCCCTCCCCCCGGTGTGCCCATTCACCACCCTCACCTCAGGCCGATTCATTCTGCAACCCGCTTCCTGGATTATTGTTGTTGTATTGAAAATACTTACAAAAGGACTCGTTTTTCAGGCAGGAAGGGTGATGATATTTTACAACGGACTGTAAGATGCATGCTTACCTGTAGCGACATAGCTTCGTACGGTGCTGAGTCAACACCTAGGGTCATGTTTAACATCTGCTGTCTTTTCAGCTCATCTTAAAGAAAACCAAGAGGTTTCTGCTGCATGCAGTGCGAGATGGAAAGATCGCTCTACACGGGATGACTGAGGATGTTTTGAAGCAAGATGTGCACATCGTATTAGGATGAACTTTATTTTTACATTGTTGTGCAATGCATTCATAAACTTAAAAACAAAAAGACATGATTTAATGGTTGTCCCAGAAAAGATTTCTGTGATGGTACCAACTGCTTTCTCTAAGGGTCACCTGCTGAAATAATCTGTGCCTTGAGCAAAATGCCCCCTGTGTATCTTGACAGTGAGAAAGGATGACACACATCCCGGTGGGGCTTAGCCTCCCACCTCCTGCGCCAGGGGGTGAACCACGGGTGCCCACAGCTGCGACCCTGGGATGGGCTGGGACCCCGAGAGCGCAGTCTCAAGAAAGCTACATGGGGCCACCAGCTCTTCACGAGCATCTGCTTCCCAAACGAGTTTGGGGCAGCCTGGCTCCAGCCTCCTCCAGGGAACAGTGTACCTTTTGGGAACACTTATTCCATGACAAGTTTGGAAACGAAACGCAAAGACTGAGGAAACCTCACTGACCAGAACCCAATCCAGCAGGAAGCTGGAAGCACGGGGAGAGATTCCCCCCGCCTTTAGGGACCCAGCCCGGTGACAGTCTGGAGGTGGGGGTCCCGAATGGCCTGCAGAGAGAGGGTACCCTCCCCGCCGGCTCTACCCAGCTTGGCTCTGTTTCCATCAGTGACCGCCCTTCGGAAAGGGCGACCTGGTGTCCATCAGCCTGCCTGCGTCTTTTCTGGAACAACCTGGAGTTTACAGTTAGATCCTACGATTGGTACCGAGGGTGAAGAAAAGCCGACATACTCAATATGTTATCGCTTTACTTCAACTGTATGTCAACAGTAACACCGAGAGAGTTTGCAAGTACACAGAACACCAAGTGTGGCCTCGTGCCTGACGCCAGAGGACACGCGGTACAACTCGACCGTTCCTCGTCATGACAACGCCCGTTAGACCGCAAGACAGAGAACGCCTCGGGAGCGGGACTCTGGAGGGAAACCAAGGAGTTGCGGGCTCCGCGGAACCGGGGAGCCTCCCACCAGCCCGGCCTGGGCCAAATCAGACACGCCCGTGCTTTTCATTTCTCTCTTTCTGAGCGGATGAGAGAGAAGGACGACACGGACGGGAAGATAAAGGCGAGCAGGTTAAAGTCACACTTCTTTCAGAAAAGGAAGAAAAAAGGAAAAAAAAAAGCTCCAATCTAGATTGCTGGGCTTTGCTCCCCAGGGAGTTAAACAGAAACCGGGGAGCCTCCCACCAGCCCGGCCTGGGCCAAATCAGACACGCCCGTGCTTTTCATTTCTCTCTTTCTGAGCGGATGAGAGAGAAGGACGACACGGACGGGAAGATAAAGGCGAGCAGGTTAAAGTCACACTTCTTTCAGAAAAGGAAGAAAAAAGGAAAAAAAAAAGCTCCACTCTAGATTGCTGGGCTTGCTCTCCATGGAGATTAACAGAGCGCTCGGCTTGCAGATCTGCTGGTCTGGTGACCCGGATGACGCGACAAAGGGGGCGGTGGGCGGGCCCCCCGCCGGCGTCCCGCTGCCGCCTGTCCGGAGCCCCGCGCCCGCGGAGTCCCGCGCCAGCCTCGCCCTCTCTGGAAGAGCTCCCTGCCCGGCAGGTGCCGGGGGCGATCCTCGGGTCCACGGCTTAGGAGCACAGCACTGGCGGCTGCAGTGGCTCGAAGGGCTGAAACTACAAAGTACGGCCCGTGGGTGACTCAGGCGCAGAACCAGGCGCGTGCGGCGCCAGCCCCGGGGGAGTGGATGGTGTCACCACGACATGGAAGCGACAAGAGCACAGCGGAGAGTCACGTGTTGCCCCGGCAGCCGCCTGACCGTGAGGAGGCGGCGGGGCCGCACTGGCGGGGCCGGGTGCTCGTCGGCTGGGGTCGGCTGGGCCACGGCGATGACACGGGGGTCGTGCGAGCACACGGCCACATGGAATCACGATGATCAGGGCCACCACTCAGAAAACAAAACGGGAAACACACACACCGCCCTGGGTTGCTAAACGCTAAGGGCAGCCTTGGGGTTCCGGGGCGTCTGCCTGCTGCGGTTGGAAACGGGATGAGGGAGCTATGGTGCTGGGGACACAGGATGAGGTGGTCGTTTTCATGTTGGAGATGAATACCTCTGCCGTGTGTGGGGCCCCCCGCAGAGGGCTCTGCGTGAGTGTGCATTAAATCAAACGCACACAAAAGAAACATGGATCATGGGAATTCACAGTTATTGCAGCCATTAAAGTGTCTAAGAATCTGTAACCAATAGTCCAAGGCAACCAGTTCTTAACTAGCTGTCTCGAGTTGCTACTGTAGAGTTTACTGCATTTTATCTATTGGCTTACCTGAAATAACGGAGCAGTTATAATACTGATTACTTATGATAGTCTTCTGTTAATAAAATAAGGATTTATACAAAGCAATATCGGACTTTTAAAACAGTTAGATGCTATGTTACTTGGCACAGTTAGTAACGAGCGTGTAAAGATTTCCGCCAGTCCTAGCGGGGGCTTCTCTTCTTTGTATGAAAATACGGAAGCATGTGAATTTTGTCCCTAGCATTTAAGTTTTTGGTCTAGCCTCTCACACGTTTGTCTCAGGTACTGTCTTCCTATCAGGTAAGCGGAGCTCCTTGGAAAGTCTGTATTGCTAATTTCGTGGACTGAAACGTCGGCCTTTCACACACAAATGCTACCTATTCAGTGTATATATATATATATATATATTTATATATTTATATATTTATATTCGATAAAGTTTACTTACGTATTTTCATCAACCATATCAGGTCTACTTAATTTTTGCCCATTGTCAATAAAAGAGCAATAATGCAGCAAGTTTTGGGTTTTTTGTTTGGTTCTGTCTCTGGTTTTTTGTGTCGTCTCTTCTTTTCCTAGGCTGGGTTCTCATCTGCGTATACAGTGAGGGAGCAGAGAGCTGAGGGCTGCAGGTCGGGGGTCAGGGCGGGGAGCTCAACATCTACTTGGCCGGCGGCACCGTGTCAGGGCTGATGGTGGCCAAGGCCCACCTCCTGGGCTGAGGCGGATGGAGCCCGGGGCGCCACCGCTAAATGAAACTGGGGGAGGGGGTTTGTTCCCTGTGACACAAGCCCCGGGGCTTGGGGGGCTCCATCCGGGCCGGGAGCTGACGGGGAGGTGGAAAGAGAAAGTGCCCTGGGTCTGGCCCGGGGCTGCCGCCCCTTGGCGCGCCTGTGTGGTGTGCACTTGTCCTGGGGGGCCCGGGACCCCCGGCCAGGCTGTCTACACAATTGTGCTGATGCCGCTGGGTTTGGCCTTGCCGCTGGGGAGGGGCGGCGGGGCAGGGGGCTGCCCGTGGTGGTGGACGGCGTGGCCCACGTGGCCCGGGTGGCCGGCGTGGGCCGAGGGCAGCGGCGGGTGGCTGTGAGCGTGGGCCCCGTAGGCGGGCTGCCCCCCGTGGGGGCCGTGGTGGTACTGGTGTGCGTGCTGGATGTGCTGGGGCGGGTGGTAGTGGTGGTGGTGGTGGTAGGGGGGCGGGTTCTGCTGGAGGGGGCAGTACTGGCCGTGGTGCCCGTGCACTGGGGCCTGCAAGGGGCCCTCCGCGGGCCCCTGGGGGTGGCCGGGCGAGGGATGAGGCGGGTGGGGGGGCGGCTGGGGAGGGGCTGGGGGCAAGTGGGCCTGGGGAGGGGGCTTCCCTCTCTTACTCCCAAATAAGGAGCCCAGCAGGGAGGAGGAGTTGGGCATGGCCTGGTGTGGGCGAGATGGACACTCTCGTGTTGATGTAGCTCTCCGGCGCATGTGAGGACTGCTAATGATGGACCCCTAAAAAGGAAATTCATAGAAACCAAAATTAAAAGAGCTCAGAGCACTTACATCGGAATGATTCTTAAAAAGTGTCAAAAAAAAGTTTGCCCACTGACTGCTAAGCCTTCGTTCAACTCGCTAGCCCAAGAGGCCGGGCCGTGTGAGGCTGGACTCAGGCACCACCTCCGGACACTGCCATGCAGGTCGGCTGGGGGGCCAGGGGGGGGCCTTCGGGGAGGAAGGTCGGGGTGGCGGGGGGGGACGCAGCCGCGGCGGGTCAAGGTTGACCTCTGCTCTTGGCCTGATGAGCACCCTGTTGGCGGAGGCGGCTGGAGCTTTCAGATCAGAACCGTGTGTCTGCGGGTGTGCGTGAGCGGCGTGTGCTGGGTAGGGCGGGGCGGGCGGGCCGTGTGCAGGGCGAGGGCCGGTCCTGCCACCTCCTGCCCTAAGCTCTCCTGAGCCCTCTCAACGTCCGAGGGCGGGTGCTCTGCCTGTGCCGGTCCCGAGGTTTCTGGGGAGGTGGCGAGGGGGACAGGAGGGGCTGGGGAAGCCCCGTCCTGGGGGCGGGCACCGCCTAGGCATTTCACTGCGGCTACCTACTGCAAACCAAACACGGGAAAAGAAGGAAACAGAAAGGTCCGCAAGCTGAGGTTAGATGTGAACGGGACTATCGAGATGGCTGGAGGATGAATGAAATCTCATGAAATCCACACTGAATTCCTCCTGCTCTCATGGCTCTCCTCCCCCGAGCTAGCTGAGCAATTCCGCGGTGCCCTGACTGCAGACACACAGCAATCGAACCTCCAGGAAGGAAGCGATGGGGATGGCGGAGCATGGAAGTCCCGAGGTGGCGGAACCCGACAGCGAGGGGGCGGGGGAGGGTGCCCGGCGGCCGCCGCCTCCGGCCCGGGAAGAGCGGGAAGCCGGGTGTTAACCATGCTCGGACCGCGGGGATGGGTTAGGCGGAGACTACACCACAACATCCAGACCCACCCCCTCCGGTGCAGCCCAAACAAGCGGTGAGGGGCACGGGAACGCCAGGCGGGCGGCATGCACGGACGAGGCAGGCGGGGGTTCTGAGCCTCTGTGCAGAAGGGGAGGAGGAGCAAAACAAAAAGACACCAGGAGGCGACACACGACAGCCAGCTGGACGGGGGCTTCCGACTTACTTCCACATTGCTCTCTAGCGATCCCGCACTGCTGCGACGCCCTCGCTTCCCTGCCCAGAACATGCAATACCACAGGTTAGACGCGACACGGGGCGGGGCGCTGCCGCCGGATGGCCCGGGGGAGCCGGTGGCAGGGCAGTAATGAGTTAACAAGACAATGAGGTTCTTCAAAAGCAAAAAAACAAACAAACAAACAAAAAAAATCTTTTTTCAACCAGCCCAACTGTAACCCCCTCTCCTGGACCGGGAGCCTGCGGGGAGGGGCCTCTGGGGGGCTGGGGTGGGCGCACAGGCCCGGCTGGCCCCGAGCTCCGGGGGGCCTCAGCCGCCTGCCAGCGGGGACGGGCAGGGGCAGCTCCTCCCACAGCTAAGACGAGCCAAGCGTGGTCCTGCCCGGCCTGACCTTCGGTGGATTTCACATACGTATGGGTGGACATACGCACGCACACGCGCACACATCTGCCTCCCCGGCTGCTGGTGGGCCTGACGGTTAGGAGACTGAACTCCACGTCCTCTTTCTCCTGGTGGAGCAGAGGGGCCGCACCCTGGGGCCGTGTTTGGTTTGTGCAGTGTCTGGCCAGGGACAGGGACGCTGGGACTTCCTCCCAGCCCAGGGCCTGGAGCCCTCCGTGGGCACGGCCCGCTGGGACGCCACACGCGTTCCCCAGTCGTGAGCCCTCACTGCCAACGCCTCCGCGTCCCCCGCACATGGCACGCAGCAGGCACGCAACCGGTGTCGGCCGTGCCAGAGGAGACTGAGTCTTCCCTTGGTCTGGACGTCCAGCGCCCGCCCTGGCCCCCGCAGGTCCCCCGGACGACTTCTCCAGGCATTTCTGCAGGACACCGAGGCTGAGGCAGAGAAGGGGCTCCAAGACGTTCTTCCAGCTTCCACCTGTGCACGCCTGGCCAAGCCCCACAGGGCAGGACGGCTGTCCCTCTGTCCACACCAGGAGGAGACGGAAGCTCTGGCCGACGGACGGACCGCCTCACTCCCCACGGTGAGCGCGTTCACGCCGTGTCTGCCCGTCCACCTGAGGCGGGGAATCTTGGCCATGCTGCCTCCCGAGCTGGAGCCGGGCTGGACCCAGGGGCCTGGCAGACGGAAGGCGCTGCCTCGTGCCATCCTGTGGCCCACAGTCCGACCCGCGCTGGGTGGAGAGGGTGTGTCTGGACCCTCCGGGCCTCATGGTGGCAGCTGCGCGTGCCTGGGACAGGCCCTCGGGCCTGGGCGCACAACGGCAGGCTCAGGGGCGCTCCGGTGCCTTTGCCTTGCCTGCTGACCCCCAAACCTGAGTTCCGGCTGGGAGCCTGGGGTCCGCCGAAGGCCGTGCTGGACCCGGGCCTCAGAGCCCACTCGGAACCGCGCCACACAGCGGATGAGGTCGCTGAGGACCACGGACCTCCCGGCGGGAACTGGCCCTCGTTCCCAGCTGAAAATGACCCTTCCCTTCCTCATCTTTCCGCCGGTGTGAGAAGAGGGGTGAGCTCTCCTTCCTGCCTTCTGTCCCAACGCGGTGGCCCAGGGACACGGAGCAGAATTAGAGCCCCGCCTCCAGCAGGGGGGCTCTGCAGCTGGAGGGGGGACCCTACCCGGCACGCCGTCCACTCTGCCTCAGTTCCCGCATCTGTCCACTAGGCATGGCCCCGCCCCCTAGGGTGGCCGTGCTCAGACCTCTGCTGTCCTTGGGGCGTCCCAATCTGCTCTCTAGCCCCTCTAAGGCTGGGGACACTCCTCTGACTACGGCCCAGGGACAGAGAGGGAAGACAGAGGCCCCGCCGGGTGAGCAGCGCCCTCCAGCCGCCCTGCTTCTCCCAGCAGGACTGGGCCAGGCCCGGGGCTGGGGGCTGCGGCTTCATACGCTGCCTCCGCTGGAGCCGAACAGGCCCCCCTCCTGCACACCGTGGGCCAAGCCTCAGGAGAACTCTAACTTGGATGTCTTGGAGTGATTCTGAGTTTCTCAGACTTCATCTTTTCCACTTCTCAACTCAGCAGGAGCTACGGGACGTCCCCGCAGGAATCCTCCGCACTCCAGTTCCAGGCACAGCCGCGGACGCCTGCCCACGGCAGACGCATGTGTGGGCGTTTGCACACGTGCACGCCACCTACTGACGGAGGAGGAGCCGGGCCAGCTGCTCCCACTCACGTGTCCCCACCACTCCTTCCTTGCCTGCCCTGTTCTGGGGTCCCCCGCAACCATCTCCGGATCCTGCACAAGCCTCAGGTGAGCCCTGCCCCAGCTGGCGCCTCTCGAGGGCCACAGCAGGCCCTGCCAGCCCGGCCACGGACAGCTTGGGAGCTGCATCCACACGGGGTACCCGGCGAGGCTCTTCCCAGCCTTCCTGGCTTCTCAGCGTTGGGACAGCAGGCAGACGGGGCTCTGCCCGAGGTCTCGCGCCGTGGCCCTAGCAACGCTGAGGGTGACAACAGCCAGCACGCGGGCCAGGCCCCACCCCCAGTGCTCTGTGGGTATTGACAGATCCTGGAGGGCAGCGCTAGTCCCACCTGCATCTGGGGAACCCAAGCCCAGAGGTGTAACTCGACCAGGGCCCGGAGCCAAAGACCCCGGAATCGGCGTGCCGCGCGGCCCTCTGATGGGCTCTGCTTGGGAGGCCACCCCGAGCGCGGCCCCCGCCCCAGGAGATGCAGCCGCAGGCCCACTGGTTGCGACACGTGCAGAGTGCCCATCGTGGGACAGCAGGGGCTGCTCTGGAAACTGGCCGCCAGGAGCCACCAGCTCTTCCCCGGCAGGTGCCGGACGTGGCAGGCTTCCGGCTGTGGCCCGGGTAACGACGGCAGACCCCGCGGGCCCGGGAGATGTCCTCTCCGTGGGGACTAGTGTTGGCCAGCTCGGCTGGTGAGGGGCTGGGGGCCTCGGGGTCCGTGAACAGCGTCCACTGTGACCTGACTGATCTGTGGCAGAGCTAAGGCTCAGTCACACCCGTGTCGGAGGTCCTTGTGGGTCCTTGACCTCAGGCTGGCAGGGCTCTGGTGCCACTGAGACGAGCAGGGGGCCCAGCTGAAGGAAGACCACATGGAGACACGGGACGAGGCCTCCCAGCTCAGCGGGGAGCCGGGCTGGGGGCCGGGCCCCTCCCCCTGCCTCTTGGAAAGTCTGCTGCCTGGCTCTTCCCGGGCCGTCAAACCACGACTGCCTCCCAGGTCCCCGAGGTTCGTGCCGGGCCGAGGGCACATCCCCGGGTGCTGTCTCCTGGAGGGACGTGTGTTCGCAGGTCGCGGGCAGCTGCTCTGGGAACGACGACAAGCCAGCTGCTGGGCGTCACTGTCCCGAGGGGGGGAGGCTGGCCCTGAGCCTCACCTCTTGCCGACAAGCCCGTCTCGGCCGGGTCACGGCGGGTGGGGGAGAGCTTCGCCCCGACTTAGTCTAGCACGTAGGGGCACGTCTCCGGCATCTTCCGGCAGCAGCTGGCGTTGGCCCGTCTTCCTCCGGAGGTCGCAGGGGGCCTGTCCCAGTCTGGGGCTTTGGCGGCCACCAGGACTCAAACACCCACCTTACCGCACCTCTCACCTTCGGGGCAGGGGGCGCTTTCCCGGGGATTCTCTTCACGGTGGTTTAGGACCCGAGAGGACTCGCTCCCCAAACAAAAATGGCAACGGTAACGATAAACAGACATCAGCCAGACCTCGGAGCTCCGCCCCTCACACGGCCATGCACCCGGGCGCGCGGCTCTGTCTGGCCCCTAAGCAGAGAGTGGACAGCTGAGGCCCTGATCACCGGGAGCTGGAGCGGCCATAGCTGGCTGCACTGAGGCCACTGCTACCCGAGCGGGCTGGACGGGACCCAGCGAGGCCAGAACCTGCCCCACTGCACAAACTCAAACACGGGCCCTGGGCCCCCAGCCTGCAGAGGCCCCGAGCAGTCTGGTTACGATTAGCTGCGGGTAACAAGCCACGGGGAAAACCAGTGGTTCTCAACCACGGCAATTCTGCCAACCAGGGGTGGTATTTCTCCCCCAGGGGGCACCTGGCCATTTGGGGGGACATTACTGGTTGTCACGATTGGGGGGGTGTTACCGGCATCCAGTGGGCAGAGGCCAGGGACGCTGCCAAGCACCCTGCCCAGAGCAGTCCCCACGGCCAGGAATGATCTGGCACGAGATGTCAACAGAGCCGGGGTTGAGAAGCCCTGCTTGACTCTCACGCTGGCCATGCAATTCGGATTTTCACTATGGAAAAGTAAAAAAAATGACAAGACAGAAACAAAGGAAAAAAATCCAACTCAAAAAAAGAAAGAAAAAAAAAAGGAAAAAAATTTCTGGGAAATGAATAAGCTGAAGGGAGGGATGGGGTCATCAGCAGGCTCTCTACGGGGCCCAGCGCTGGTCAAGCGGTGATGCCTGAGGCCGGTGGGGTGGGCGAGGCCCTGGGGGGAGGGGTCCGCCGGGCCCTGGAGAGGAGGAGGCTGGTCTCAGCCTGAGAGGGTCTTGGCCAGCAGAGCCGCGGTTACGTCAGGCTCCTGCGGCTGGGACAGCTGGGGCCTCGGGGTGGGAGCCTGGGGTCCTGGCACGGCCACGTGCCCCCGTGTCCGGTTCCCTCCGCTCCACTGCAGCCCCTGAGCTTCCTCATGGGAGAAGCTGCCTGGCTAGACACGCCTGTTGGGGGGCTGAAGAGCCGCTGGCGTGCATCCCCTCACCCCGTGGCTCCTCCGACCGACCGACGGCGCTGGCAGGCAAAGCGGGCTGCGGCAGCGCTCCCCTACCCCCGCCCCTCCCCAGCCGAGGTCAGGCAGGGCCGCCAGCAGAAGCTCCCCGCTCCGTGATGCTCCCCGCACAGCCCCCGCCCCAGGAAACCCAGGCGGCTCACGGGGTGCTGCCTGCTTGCACGCTTAGAGGCTGGCAGCGGATCAGACACGCACAGGAACAGAGAAACAACAACGAAAATCAAATTTCCGCCAGGGCTTTCCCCCGACGTCCCAGGGCCAGGCGTGGCCGCGTCCCTGGGCTGGACGGAGGCCCGGGTTTCCCAGGAAGGGAGACCTCTGTGGGGAAAGCGAGACCTGGGACGGTGGGCGACGGGGTCCCAGACACAGTGTCAAGGGCTTCACTCCATCTCATTCATCAGCATGAAGCACAGGGACGGGGCAGCACAGAGTACAGGGGACACGCCCATCAGCGGGGCCCGACTCACTCTGCGTGAGAGCAAATTTCAGAAAACAAATAAAAGAATAAAATAAATAAGCAAGGGAGACCAGGGGTAACCTCCCGGCTGTCCTGCCTTTGACCATTCGGCCCCGTCTCCTTTGGCCTTCGGGGGACGCCCTCTCCGCGTGGCCAGATGCTGCTGTGGCTTGGGGACGGCCACCCAAGTGAGCTCCGTCCGAGCCCCTCCACTGTCCGAGCCTCCAGCACAGCCCCTTCCGGCCGACGCGAGCCCCGCCGGCCACGGGCGGCCGAGTCCCGCGTGCGCTGGGTAGGGGGCGGCCCTGGGCCCAGCTCTTACCCGCTTCTGAGAGGTCGCGCAGGGAGCTGCTGAGGGCGCTGCGCTTGAGGCCCTCGCCGCTGGCGTAGCTGTCATCCAGGCAGGCCCGGTTCAGCGTCCCGCCGCCCATTTCCTTTTTGAGGCTGGAGCACTGGGACATGCTGGGCCGCACGACGCCCTTCTGCTTCTCGAGCTCCGCTGGAACAGAGGCCGAGGGGCCCAGTGAGGGGAGCATGGCCCCCAGCCAAGGGGGGCTTGGGGAGGGTAAGGGGCTGGGTCCCCCCGGAGGGCAACGCAGAGGACTCGGGGGGGCCCTCTGCTCAGGTGGCGCCGGGCTGAGCCGCCACCTCCCTGGAAGGGGGCAAGTGAGGGGCAAGGCCGTCTGGGAAAGAGCAGGAGCGACGGCACGTGCGACCCCAGGGGCCGAAGGGAGACCCCGGAAAGGCGGCTGGAGAGGCCAGGGTGCCCGAGGTCTGCAGGAAGGTCAGTCACTTTGCTAGGAGGCGGGTTTGCCCGGGTCTGGAGAGGAGTTAACCCGGCCTGGCTGTGGACGGAGGCCAGGGGTGGGGGCACCCACGTACCTCCAGGAAGGAGGCTTAGAGCCAGGAGAAGCGGGGGTATCATCGGCTTTAATGAAAACCAGGGGATGGCCCCAGCCCTGACCCCTCCGGGTGGTCGGGCGCAGAAGATACAAAAACCAACCATGTTCAAGTGCAAGGGGCTCAGGTCCAGGGCTCTGGACACGGGGTGACCGGGGTCCCGAGAGGCCCCCCCTCAGGGCACACGATGTAGTTTCCCGGGCAGCACAGGCCTGGGCCTTGGAAGCCCAGCTCCCACCCAGAGACCCCTGCCCACCCCTCCTTCCCCTGTGCCGCCTCCCGTGACCTGGGCAGGTGGGCTGCCTGGTCACGTGGCCGTGGGAAGGCCAGAAGAGGCCGAGGGCATCTCACCTCTGGGCTCACAGAGTCACTGCACCCTGGCCTCTCACCACTGTCTCGGCCCCCAGATGGGAGGCAACGCCTGCACCCAGCAGGACCCCCGCCGGGCATCCCTGACTTACTCTCTATCCTGTGCTTTTCCATCTCCTGCACCTCCGCGATGGACTCCCGCAGGTCATCAGTGAATTTCTTCCGGTCTTGAGGATTGGGAGCGTTAAAGTTTATGAGCACTCTGATGTCTGCTCCGGGGACGGAGGATGTGAGCCGGATGCCGTTGGGGTAATCTGCAGAAGAGGAGGAGAGCGCGGGCCTCAGGGCGGGCTCTGCCACCTCCCTTCTGGCTGGCAAAGTACCGGCGGGTCTCCATTCAGCCGGGGTGTGGGAGCACGCTGAGGCCAGGCTCCCAGAGGACACATCCCTCCAGGGAGGAGAGGCTTCACGGTGCAGCCCGGAGGGACCACCAGGCAGTCTTCGCCTCCTGACCTGGGTCTGTGTTTGCTCCGTGTCCAAGTCGAGGGCAGATCCGACGGACCTGAGGCAAAGCCAGGGCCCTCGTTCTTCCCCACCGGAAGGGCATGGAGCCTGGACCCTAGGTCAGGGTCCTTGGCCACTCGGCCAGGCGCCGAGCCTGGGAGGAGGGGGAGGTGGTGTCCCCGCTGGGGGGACAGTCTTGTCCAGTCACTTCGGACTCTTCTGTCCTCTCCCGACTGGTCTCCAGGCCCCCAGCTCCCTTGGGGTACGCTGTGGGCACCCCACACCCAACAGAGTCTTCTGCTCAGACCTGCCCGGTGCCTCCTCCGTGCTCTCGGGGTCTGTGGGGCTTTGGTGTCCCGGCAGCCTCTCTCCTCAGTGGGAATGGAGCATCCACCACTGAGTGTGTGAAGGTTCTTGGCCCAAACACCAATCCCACCACGGTTCAGACCTAGGTCAGGGCTGGGACCTCAAACGCCTAGAGGCCTGAGTGGGTTTCCTAAATGCAGGAAGCGGGCAGGGTTAAGACTGCGGCTGCAGAGTCTGGGGAGGGTGTGCAGCCCGCTACTGCCCGCCATCTGCCCAAACCTAGCGCTACGAGACGAGCCACGGATCCCTGAATCTCATGGGAAGGTGTTAGTATGAGCTCAACGGATTTAAAATAAAGTTCAAATATGACATAACCGAGCTGGGACCGACCAGGGGCTGCCAGCTCGAGACCCCGGGTGCGAGGCACGTCCTACAGAAGGTGGGAATAAGAACACTGGAGAGGCCACCCTGGGGTCGTCCCTGATGGAGCCAGGAGGAAGGAGAGGGGACAGCGGAGGAGGGCTTCCTCGCTACACGGATGGACCAAGCGAGGCCGCCTCCTGCCAGGGGCTGCAGGCCACGTGTGGACGGGCCCAGGGACTCACTCACACTGATTCTCGAAGAGGAGGACCTGCATGCCGTACAGGGAGAAGGACTGTCGGAAGCTGTACGTCACCGAGTTCTTCTTCTTCTGGAAGATCTTGGTGACCTGGAGGCAGCCAGAGACAGAGGCTGAGCCCCTGGGCCCGAGTGGCCGGGAGCAGCCCTGGGCGCTCAGGACTCCACGTGGGCCCACACTTCGAGTTCTCCTGTGTGAGGACCCCCCTGCGGTTCCAAGGTCAGGAGGCCCCCGGGGCAGGGGAGGGCCGATACAGGGATGGACACTCACGCCCGACATCCCCACGTACGGCCCGAAGGCACCGTGAAACCCTCTGGGAGCTGAGTCTACCGAGAAGGACACTGAGGCCAGGGGTCTGAAACGACCTGCTCAAGGTCAGGAACTCCTAAAGGACTTGAACCCACATGTCTGGATTCCAGCCTCAGGAACCCGAGAAGAGCAGCTGGTCCTCAATCAGGTGGGGAAAGGGGATAGGGTCTCGGGCAAGAAGGGGGCCTGCAGGAGGCAAGAGCTCCAAAGGGGAGGCCCCCTGCTCCCTGCGGAAACAGCTACGTCGGTGCCACCTGTTTTGGGGCAAGAGCTCAACTTCCCTTTGGGGAGCCCGTCTCTGCCGCGTTCCGCCCATTAGTCCCGGGGCTGAGACCCAGGCCAGCGAGACAGCACCGCACCCGCCTGGCCCCAGGGACGGGCTTGGGCAGCAGCGAGACCCATGCTCGGTCTCGGGAAGAGGAGCCCCCGGCGGCCGAGGGGAAAGGATTAGGCCTGGACCTGCAGAGGCGGACTTTGCCTTCCTGGAGGGGCCTGCCTGAGGTGGGAGCCCAGGCAGCCGACGCTGGGAGCGGCCGGGGCCACTCTCCCAAGCCGTTGCGGGGTCTGCAGACCCAGCCCCTCACCCGTGGGGACCACGTACCACCAGGAGGTCATTGAACAGGAAGATTTCTCGCTGGTGCAGCCCAAGCTTCTGGGGCTTATTTGGGTCTGGAACCTCGAACAGCCGGCAGTAGCAGACCAGGCGCCGGTGCGGCAGTGACAGCACCTGTGTGCAGGGGTGGCGTCAGCTCCACGCGCCCGCGGGGACGAAGGACTCCCCCACCCTGCCCTCCCTCGGGCCTCCGGGGGCCCCTGCTCCAGGGAGACCGCCTTCCGACTCCTCTCAGCACTGGGCTTGTGGAGCCCCCGCCAGGGAGCCACGCGTATCTTCTGAGCCCCCGAAGCACCCGTCACGTGCGCCCCGAGCCACACACATAGGAGGCTGCGGAGCCCGGGCTTCCCCGCCCCCAGGCCCTCCCTCCTGAAGGCTCTCAGCCCCGACCGCTGGGTCTGGGGGAGCCGTGTGGGGTCCCGAGCTGGCAGTCACCACCTCGAGGGGCCGGTCCCTGCCCTCTGCACACGCGGCCGTGGGCACACACGGCCCTACGTGGGGCTGCTCTCCAGGCCCGAGCTCAGCGACCCGCAGATGAGAGGGAGGGGACGCGGGCCCAGACTGGTGCCCTCAGGGGGCAGCGTCGTCCTCAGCAGAGTGTGAGCGAGAAAGGAGGGCAGGACACAGGGCCGGGGAGGTGGGCGAGGGCAGGTCACGGGAGTGCCGGGGGTCTCGGGCCCTCTGCAGGGGCAGCTGGCCCGGCTGCCTGGGTGGGGTAAGGAGCAGACCACGTGACGGCCAGCCGGCACACCACTGCCAGCCCTGGCAGCGAAAGGGACCTGGGAGGCACAGCGCGGGCTGGGTGGGGAGGCGGAGGCCTCAACGCCACACCGAGGTCATCTGTTCAGGCACAGGGTCTCTGAGCTCAACCGGGCCCCGACAAGACGGGAGGGGACCGCCTGCTCTGGGCCTCACAGCACAACCCTCCCGCGTGCTCGCAGAGATCTGAGGTGGAGATAACTGTGAAAAGCAAATGTCTTATGGCTCCGGAAAGTAACTCATGCAGCCAGAACTGTGGGTCTGGGAGCCGCGAGCTGCGGGGATCACGGAAGGCGACAGCCGAGGAGGGGCCTGCCTGAGGTGGGAGGGTTGGAACTCACACAGCCGAGCCCGTGGTGCAGGGATCCAATCTACAGGGGGAAGCAGTGAACCAACAAGAAGAGACATTAATGTTCCAAATACACATCCGGGCCCCGACAGACCCCGGGGTGACACCCCGCCCACAGCGCCCCCCAGGGTGCCCCCAGCGGGCTCTGGCCGCCAGGGAGCCACTGCACAGCCCCGGCCACTGGTTTCATTATGAAGAGCCTCAGATTCTCATCAAAGGGGACCCAGAGAGAAGAGTTGTTACTCCCTTAAGAAGCCCCAAACCTGACACAATTCACCAGCCCCACCTGCAAGGGAACAGGCTCCAAGGGCACTGCGGCTCCTGGCCGGGGCTGAGCCGGCGGGGCAGCCTGGGGTCGCGGGGTGGCAGGGTCGCGGGCACCCCGGGCCTCCCGCGGCGGAGCCCCCGCGGTGGGGACGGACACCACCTACCGGCTTCTTCCCCACGATGAGCTTCTCCACCTTCTGCACCTGCGACACGTGGTCCTCGTTGGTCTTCAGCTCCCGCTTCCGGATCCGCTCGTAGATCCCGATCAGCATCTCCCGGGGGATGTCCTCCCCGTCGTCCACGCCTGGTAGGGGACAGGCGCAGGGCTCAGCCCAAGGCACCGGCCTCTCAAGCCGAGTCCGGACAGCGGTCCCCCGGCCAGTCCCCAACTGAACCTAAGGCCCCCAGACCCACGGCAGCCGGCCCTGCTCCGTCCACGATGCGTGTTCTCGCAGCCCCCACCCCAGGGACCAGGCTGGCACTGCCCCCGGGTGAGAGCGGAGGGGCCTGTGCCACCTTGCAGCCACGCCCGGGGGCTCCGCACACACAGCCCCGCTCGACCCGGCCGCCACCCCGTGGGGCGGGCACCACGGTCCCCGTTGCACCGCCGGGCTGGCGGGGGCCTGGGGACGGGGCTGGGGTGCGGGGAAGCTGTGCGGACGGGGCTGCCCAGCCCGCGTCCGCACTTTGCCCCCTGTCGGCCTCAGTCGTGGTCTCTCTGAACTACGAGTCCTCTCCTCAGTGACACAGGCCACCAGGAGCACGGTGACTTTACAGGGACCAGGGCGGCTCACGGGGCCACCCCCGCCCCCCGACACGAGAGCTCAGGGGCTCTGAGTGGCTGCTGTCCCAGGTCTGGGACTTGAAGCCGGGTCGCTCTGACAACAAGCTTGCGCCCTTTCTGCTGCACGGCCCCAGAAGTGCTGTCAGGAAGTCCCAGCCGGGCTCACGACAGAGACGCGAAGCCCCGGGCCTCGGTCTGCAGGCTGCCGGCGGGACGTGCGGGAGTGGGACGGCTCCAGCCCTCTGCTGGGCTGTCCGGCACCACCTGCCAGTCATAAATTCAAACACCCCCGGGCCCACCGAGCGGATCTGGGGGACCTGTCCTGTGGGCCGTGACACGCAACGCGGTGCTGCTTCCAAATGGCAGAAAACGGGAGCTAACCCATTTGCACACTCCCAGGGGACTGGCTAAGCGGTCCGCATACGAGGCCTCCTCGGACGGCGATTACCGTACGCCCGCAGAAACGAGGAAGGCCACGGCAAGCCACGGCAACAGCCCTTAGATGTGCCGAACGAGAGCGTGAGGCGCCGAGTGGAAGAGGGTCAAACCAGCCGTGCACGTTTGTACCGGCTCCCACGAGGAGCTCTGGGAGGCGCAGCACGGACTCAAAGCCCATGACCTCCAGGGACGGGAAGGGCCCTGCTGTGCACCTTTCACGCTTTCTGGCTTTCTTCTAATTGGCTGTTTTTTCAGAGCAGTTTTAAGGTCATAGCAAAATTCAGGGGAAAGCACAGAGAGCTCCCATATACCCCCAGCTCCCCGACAATCGGCACCCCGACCAGAACGGTGCCTTCGTTACAACTGAAGAACCTACGCGGACACGTCCCAGTCACCAGAGTCCACGGTTCACACGAGGGTTCGCTCTTGGTGTTGTCCACCCTGTGGGTCTGGACTAATGGACGATGCCACGTGTCTGCCATTATAATACCGTACAGAATTCTCACTGCCCTAAAAACCCCTCTGTGCTTCTCCTTTTCATCCCTCCCCCACGACCACTGGCAACCACTGGTCTCTTGACTGTCTCCACAGCTTCGCCTCCTGCAGAATGTGGCACAGCTGGAATCAGGGTGCAGGCTTCCAGATAGGTTGCTTTCACTTAGCGATGTTCCTTTAAGGTTCCCCGGTGTCTCTTCATGACCTGGTAGCTCATTTCTTTTCAGGGCTGAATAATATCCCATTGTCCGGATGCACCAACGTTTATCTATTCATATACGGAAGGACAGCTTGGTTGCGTCCTAATTTTGGTGAATGTGAATAATGCTGCTATAAACATCCGTGCGCGGGTTTCTGTGTGGACGTACGTGTTCAGCTCATTTGGGTAAATTCCAAGGAGGGCAACTGCTGGGTCATGTTACTTTCTGGTTTTTGAACTATGTGAGGATAAGACCCATTCAAAATATACATTTAAAAAATCTGAAGGCAAATATCAATAGAAGCAAAATATCGCTTGCCTGGCTTCCAGGTTCCTCCCCTGCCTATCCCTGAACTCCCAGAGGCCCCCTCTGCTGCTGGACCCACTGGGCACACGAAGCGATTCCAGAGAAAATGTGTGTCTGGTGTGTGTTAGGGCAGGGGGGCACTCTCTAAAAAGAACAAGCTGGGACGTGTGCTCAGCACAGAGCGCCGACCTGGCTTTGGGAGGCCAGCGTCCTGCCTCCTCTGACACACACTTGCTGTGTGACCTCGGGCAAGTCCCCTCCCTCTCTGAACCTTCTGAAGCTCAAGGAAGATGGGGCAGAGAACGCTCGAGTCCCTGGCTTGAAGAAAAGAGGTGATTGGTGGAAACAGCCCAGGCTCGCGAGAAAGAATCAGTGGCTTCCTCTCCTGGTTCTGGGGTGCTCAGTCCCTGCCCTGGGAACTGGGGTGACAAAGCCCCCCCTCCCCCAGACTGCAGGGATGACGGATGCAAGGATGCCCACGAACCATGAAGCCGCAGACACGAGCGGACAACCGGCAGGTATCTGACCGAGCAGCCCTGTCTTCCCCCGAGCCTCTGTCCACGGGCCTCATTTCTGCCTCATGTCTCACACAGGACAGGCCCCGGTTACATGGCTGAGCTGCTAAACCAGAGAAAAAAAATCAGAGTCCCTTAAGCTCCCCAGGGTCGCCAACAGCACGCAGCTCACGGCCAGCTTTCCCGGCAGCTACCGAGCAGCCGCCTGCATCCAGGGCCATGGCGACGCCGTGGAGACCAGACCAGACTAGGCCCAGTGAGGAGAGGGGCTTGAGGTGACAGAGAGGAGGGGAGGGGTGCAGCCCCCCGGACCGTCAGGGTCTGCTGACCGCCCTGCTCCCTCACCTGGCCTGGCGACTTGATCTCTTATTAATGAGGTTCCTAGGAACCACAGCTAAGACCTGCCCCTCCCTGGGGCCTGCGGAGGGCCGCATGGGGAGGGCCCTGAGCCCACCTCCCTGCGAGACCGCCTGTCAGGGTGGGGCCAACCCCCAGGGAGCGCCAGCACAGACCCTCCGCTCTGGGGGACGGGACGACGGAGCAGTTTTACAGAAATGAAGGACACAATGAAAAATTTAAACAGCTCGAAAAGTTGGACTTGATTCAGATAAGGTGTTTCCCTTTTATAAAATTATGATGCCATTTTTAAAGGGACTTCAGTCCCTTACAGCTGTTTCCCAAGGAGAGGGACAGTCCCCCAGCCAGGGACTCCATGGACAGGAGGGACCCGCCGGCAGCAAACACGGAGACAGCCGTTCCCTTTTCTGTCCCTCTCCTGCCTGGCGACACAGGAGGAAGCCTCCGTCTGGCTGCCCAGCCGCTGGTCACCTGCCCCACATGGGCCCACCTGCCAGGGAGGAGAGGGCAGCCTCGGGCCTGGGGCCCAGCCAGGAACAGCTTGCCTGGAACCCACAGCGGTTTTGCCTTTTCACGACGCTCATTTTTGTAAATGACGCCCATGCGTGACAAATGCTACCGGTTTCCCGCTTACAGTGATGACATAAAGTTCCTTTTAAAAATACACACGTTTAAGTAAGAAAAAAACAACAAAAAGGCGAGTCTGTTCCAAGAGGACCACTGAGGGAGGGGGGCGGTGGGCGATGCTGTGTGGGCAGCAGTGATGGGGGCAGGACGGTGCCGGCCCCCGTCCCGTCCCCACCCCCCGCGCTCGGGGGCCCCGGGGCGCCCAGCGCCCAGCCTGTGGTCCTTCCTCCCTCCGCCCCTGCAGCCAGGCCTGGATCGACCGTGTGCGGCCCGGCCCCGGGTGCTGAGCCGAGCTGCGCTCTCAGCCCTCTGCGCCCTGGCGCCCTGGGCCTGCGAGCCCGGCGGTCCTCTGAGACAACACGCCGCCTCCCCCTCGGAGGGCCCCCGCCACAGGGTTCAGCGCCCTCTACGGGCACTTGCGCTGCGTGGGCTACTTCGGGGAGGAACCCCACCCCTCCCCACGTGAGGCCGCGCTGCGCACACCCGTCAGGTGCGTGCTGGCGGCGGGGGCGGGGGGCGTCCCGCCGGGGCCAGGGCAGCTCACCTCGGAGGTTCTTGACGAAGTCCTCCAGCTTCATCTTGCGCTCGGGCTTGACGTTGGGGCTGTACATGTCAGTGTTGAGCAGGATGACGGCGAAGGCCAGGATGAAGATGGTGTCTGGGTTCCGGAACTGCCGCACCACCCCGGGGTTGCAGATGCAGTACCGCTGGCTGCGGGCGGACGGGGGTGGCGCTTCAGCCGGGGCAGGAGGCCAGCTCGCCCCTCCCCCACGAGCGACCCTAAACAGCTGAGGCTGCTCCCTGACCTCGGAGCCTCCGTTTCTGGTGCACGGGGATGTCGCCTGTCTGGCAGAGCCGGCCCTGACCGTCCACTCGCCCCACCCCCATGTGAGTTAAGTCCCACCTGCCCACAGTTCGGCCGGCACGTGGCTGCTCGCGGCTGAGGACCACATCCCTCGGTCCCCGCGCAGCCACGTGCTAAGTTCCGGCCGATGCGATGTGGGTACCTTCGAGGCTGTGCCTTAAAGGCAGGGGGTGCCCTGCATGCTCTCTGCCTGCCTGGAATGTGGATGTGATGGGTGTTGAATCTGCTCCCGGGGACCTCGGGTGACAGGAGCCCAGGCCTCCTCCACGCCAGCTCAGAGGGCGGCCCACCTCCGGGGCGTTTCAGCCACGGCAGCTGCGGCGGACGTCTCTGTTGCGGCAGCCGCACTAACAGCCTCACTACAAACTGCCTCACAGAGTCATCTGCTCACGTCCTCACCGCCTCGAATACGCCCCACCCCCCACCCCACGGTTCCCTCCACTGGCGACCTTGTGCAGGGGTAGGTGGGTGGGGTAGGGATGGAGAAGAGGAACCGGGTGGGGCACGGTGACCGAGGCCCACAACCCGCAGGCAGCAGCCATGGGAGCTTAGACGATGTGGGCTTCAATTTCGTCTTCCCTGTTAAGTGCCTGGAGGGGGCACTTCCTGGAGGGGGCCTCCAGGAAGCCCTCCTGAATGGAAGTGTCTGAACGCTCCCCTCCCAGGGCCTGGGGTTTCTCCTCCTTCGACCTTGCTCCTCTGTGAACCCGCTACCCCTGCTGAGCCCAGAGGGCTGGGTCTCCCACACCCAGTGCGGGGGCACGGACCCCCTGCGCGGCCAGTGCGCACACCATCCCAGCATGGAAGATGGTGCAGGGACAACCCGCCTTGACTGCAGGCTCTCTGGGGGGCCAGGCGCTGGGCGGAGTGCGCCCACACGGCCTGAGTGGTTTACTCCTTCCATCCTCTCCAGGGTAGGTGCCTTCATCAACCCCTCTCTACTGGCAAGGACGTGAGGCACAGAGAGGTTAAGTAACCAGTGCAAGGTCACACAGTGGTGCAGGTGTCAGAACCAGGCCCTGTGCGTCACTGAGGGAGCATCTGCCCCTGTGAATGAGCAGAGGAGTGACGACACAGATGGACTCACGAACCTGTGAGGACACGAGGACCACGAAGACGTGCGAGGCCCTGGCTCCAGCACTGAGCTGCACCGCACGTGGCAGAGGAGGGGCTGCTGCCCCCCGCACACCCCTCCCCGAAAGCTCATGGCCACCTGACCCTGAAGGGGAGCCTGCCCTTGAGCCACGGTCTTCGAGCGGGGCCGCTTTTTCTACCCGACACCTGACCCGCCCCCACCTGACACCTGTCCCACCCCCGCCTGACACCTGCCCTGCCCCCACCTGAAGGCCTCGATCAGCCGCTCCACCTTCTGGGCCTCCCCCTGGACCCGGATGTGCGCCTGGAACTTCCGGAGGGCCTCGTCTAGCTCCATGGCGGAGAAGTCCATTTCGTCCACCACGCAGCTGAAATGAGAGAAGGAGGCGCCGTGAGCGTCCCCTGCCCACGTTCCCGCTGGCGCAGAGGCGAGCACGGCCCGCAGAGGGCGGAGGGGGCACAAGGGGTCAGCGCAGGGAGGCCCGAGAGGGAGGGCGGCCGGAGCCGGCTCCCTCCTCCACAGGAGGAGGCGGAGGTCTGGGCACCCCCTGGCCCTGCAGCCACCGCGCCCTGGGCCTGCCCCTCACGCCAACGCTTTGCCGGGCATTTCTGCGAGGCCTCTGGAGGGGCTGTGCTGCCCTCACCTGCCGATCCCACAAGGAGGGCAGAGCTGGGGAGGCTGCAGGTCACAGGTACCTCTTATCACAGCCCCGCCCCCAGCACAGCCTGCTCCTGCCTCTGACCGTGACCCCGAATGGTAGATGGGTCTGCAACAGGGACCCTCACGTGACCACCCCCGCTGGGGCTGCAGAGACCCCGGCCGAGGGCCCCCCTCCCCTGGTGCGATGCTCTGAGCCCTCAAGGCTGTTGGGGCAGGGTGAGGGCAGGGGCCCCGCAGGACAATTCGCTGACCAGCATCCGAGTAGGATGCCTGGGGGGCGTCTCGCTGCTTCCTGAGGCCGCTGCTATTTTCTGATCCGAGGAGAACAATGTGCGGATTTCCTACAGACCAGAAGCAGCTCGGAGGGGGTGTGGGGGGAGAGCAGGGGTGGCTGCAGGGAAGGGGGCCAGACCACATGGTCTTGGGCCCCATTCACGGAGCAGCTAGCGTGCTCTCCTTGGACGGTTCCTCCCGGATCTCAAAGGGGGAGGGGGCACCAGCCACACTATCAGGGCGGAGCCAGAACAGAAAGGCTGGGCTGGGAGAGAGCAGCCCAGGTGGGACAGACGCCACAGCCGGCCACACGCCTGGCACCGCCAACGGCTCGCTGCCTCTCCGGTGTGTGCGTCTGCGTGACCGAGTGAACACTAGTGTACGTATATGTGTGCGCACGTGGGTGTGTCTGTATGGGGGGCACCCAGGCCAGACCCCCCGCCCCTCCCCGAGCCTGGGTCTGCTCACCTGTGAAACAGAGGCCGCAGCCCACGCCCACCTCCCCCCAGGGGCGCCCGGAGGTGGCAGGTGTACGTGGCCAGGCCACCCTGCCGTTTTTGCCGAGGGTCAGTCTTTACCCTGCTTTGATCCCGTTCCTGGCCCACCGGCCGGGTCACCCATCCCACGTGCACTGTCCGGGTGGGCAATGTGCCCACAGCAGGCCTGGAGCTGCACCCCCCAGGTCCCGGCAAAGGGGAGCAGGGCACCTGTTCTGAGCCGGCCTCCTGCCGGCCCTGGCTCCTCGTCTGCGGAAGGGGTTATGGACCCGACACCCCCACGGACGAGGTGAGGACACGGCCTGCACGTAGCACCTGCCCAGTGACCACAGGACCCAGGTGCGGTGGCTTTCTACTCAGGACAGTCTGGAGGAGGACTGGGGGGTGCAGGATACGTGCGGGCAGGACTCCTCAAAGCTGTCGGCAGTTCCCAGGGGGCTGGAAACCTGTTCTTCGCAGGGTTCCAAGTAGCTGAGAGTCTATGGCCGCCAGCCTGGTTGGACCGTCATCCCATCTCCCGCCAGGAGAGGGAGGAGGAGGGGGGCTGAGCTCACCGGTTCCCCTCCCGCTGCCTCTGCGGGAGGTCGGCCCGGAGGCCGCTGGGCCAGGGGAAGGGGCTGGCCCTGATGGATGGGGCCAGAGGCGCGGGCAGGGCATCTGCGTGTGTCTGGGAGCCAGAAAAGACGGGGAGCGGGGAGCCCGGGGTGTGCGCGCGGCGGCCCCAGCCCCACTCACTCGAGCACGTCGCGGTTGAACTGCTTCTGCCGGTTGCCCAGGAACTCCCCGATCATCTGCCGGCTCAGGCCCTTGCGCTGCAGCAGGAAGTGGGCCACCCCCACCGGCGTGTCAGGCACGAAGCCGCGCTCGATGAGGTACTGGACGCCCTTCTCGGGCTTCCTGGGGGACGAGAGATGGGCTCAGCCGGGCGCTCCCACCCCTCCAGCTCCCCGGCCCTCATCCCCTCCTCCTCCACGGCACCCTGTCCTGCCCCACCCTGAGCCCACAACTCAGGGGAACCGGGACGGCTTGGGCAGGAGGGCTGGGCCAGCGCAGGAGCACGGAGGGTGCCGGGGGCTGGGGGCTGTGGGGGGCACAGAAGGGCCCCACCCCTCCCCGCTCCACGGTCCCCTCTGTGCCGAGCTTCCAGGCGGGCTGGAGGGCCCCGCCCAGCGCACGCTGGCCGCCTGTGGCACATGCTCCGCGCCGTCACCGTCTGAGGACCCTGCGTGCCGACTCGGTTCCCACACTACTCCCAGGGCTTGGCACGCTTGTCACCTGTGCTGCCCGACAGCCACGTGACCTTGCTGGGGACTCGACTGCCCGTGTCGTGAGACCCGTGCGTTAACACAGTCGGGCGCCTGGAACGCTGCACGCAGTAGGTGCACAACGCCTGGGACGCTGCACGCAGTAGGTGAGCACCGGGAAGGTTTAGAATAAACCTCAACGGGCGGCGGAGGACGTGGAGGCGCAGCACCCGCCCCACCTGCAGTCAGAGGCCTGAGCGTCCACCCGAACCAGGAGCCCAGTGGCCGGGGCGCCCTCGGGGGCTGAGCAGTGAGCCAGCAGGTCCCTTCTTCCCGGCGGCCTCGGGGCCTGGTGCCGGCTCGGCTGACCTCACAGGGAGGCGGTGGTCGAAAGAGAGAGGGCAGAGGGGGAGGCGCCACTGAGCCCTCCCTCTGCACCTGTGGCCCTCGGAGGGCCGTGTCTTCCTCTGACGAACCCGGAGCCTCGGATGCGCTGAGGAGCTGCGGAGCCCCTGGGTATACCTGGCGCCCCACGCCTTGCCCCAGTGGTAGAGGTCAGCGTCCTGCTGGCCTCTGGGGGCATGGAGGTGAGGGCCAGGATCTCCCTGCCGCCACCAGCCGCGCGCTGACAGCGGGTCCCGCGGATGCCGTATTTCCACACGCAGGCCAATCTCTCGCCTCACGATGACCCTGCTGTCTTTATCCCAGGTGGCCACGCACCCCAACCTTGCGCTCAGAGCTGTGCAGGGAGCGACTGCCGGCCGCCTGGGTCCTGGCACAGAAGCGGTCACCGAGTGGCCCCGTTCCTCCACGTCCCCGTTCCTCCCGGCGACCCTGGGCTCTCCAACCAAGAACTGCCCCAGCCCCAGGCCTCTCCACGCACTGGGCTACTGGCGCTGACGCTGCAACCGGGGGTGGGGTCAGAGGCGGGGCTACTGGTGCTGACGCTGCAACCGGGGGTGGGGTCAGAGGCGGGGCTACTGGCGCTGACGCTGCAACCGGGGGTGGGGTCAGAGGCGGGGCTACTGGCGCTGACACTGCAACCGGGGGTGGGGTCAGAGGCAGGGCGGGTCGTGCTTCCTCACCGCCAGCTCCACAGCGGCCCCCGCAGGACCCCAGCCCGTACCTGACCGCCCCCCACTTCCACGGTAGCCCACAGACGTGTTTTCTTCGGCCCACACAACGTTAACAGAAAGAATTCCAGTTGGTCGCCCATGTTTAGAAACCGGGAGCTTGGACACAGAACCCGGATTTCCGGCTTCTCTTGAGAAGACAGTGTGGCACCCCCTGGCCTGGCTCCCACGTGAAAGTGACTGGAGAAACCCCTCTCGGGCGCCCTTGCCACCCACCCGGCCAGCCTGGCCCACCCAGGCCCTGACACCATGCCCTGGTCCAGCCCAGCCGCCTCCTGCCGCCCTGGGGCGGCAGCTCCCCCTCTGCCCCAGCTGCTCCTGCCTGCGTTCACAGGCCAATGTCGTGCAGCCTCACAGCTGCCAGGCCCACCCGCAGGAGCCCACAGCCCCGTGGGACGGGCAGGCTGCGCAGGGGCCGTAGGATGCGGACTCCCCTTGACAGCGGCGAGCGCGGCTGGCCTCGAACGCCCGGCACGACAGCTGCCAGCGCCCAGTCTGAAGGGCAAAGTGGCCGAGCGAGGGCGGGAGGGGTTCTGGCAGGGGAGGCAGAGGCCTTCTCTGAGCAGGTGACACAGTGACAGAGTGCTCAAGGAGCTTTTTGGTGGAGGCAATGGCGAATGCAAAGGCCCTGAGGTGGGAGTGGGTTTTGTAGGGTCGAGGCCATGAGGCTGCTCCAGGGCTCAGAGTAGGGGCCCTGGGGGAGGGGCAGCGGGGCCGACAGGCCGCAGGGGCATCTGGCTCTCCTCTGAGCGGGATGAGAAGCCCGGCATGCTCTGAACAGGGCAGTGGAGGGACCTGGGCCCCGTTTAAGAAGCCGCCTCTGGCTGTTCTACGGGAGCCCAGCTGGGAGACCCTCGCAGGCACCCCAGCACTGGTGCAGGAGTGGGGGAGGAGTGGCTGGCTCAGGACACCGTCTGGGATCAGCGATCACAATATGTGCTAGTGAACCCGCGTGTGAGCCTGCGGGCTCCAGCTCTCAGCCCGAGGCGAACGGGGCGGGAGCCGCATCCACCTGGCACCCTTCACAAGATGCTGCAGGAGAGGAGTGAGGACTGACCAGGCCACGACCAGAGACCAGGGGCTCCCAGCAAACTGAGAGGAAAGGTGCTGCGGCCGGAGGTACAGGAGGGGGCTCGGGCGGGGGCTCCAGGCTCGGGACGCACGCGGCCAGCAAGGGGATTGATCTCCCTGACCGTGGAGAGCCAGCACTGACGTGAGTCCCTGGCCCACAGGATCTTGCTGGCCCCCAGCTGCCCCATGTGTACTCCGGGGGCCCTGCTGGGCAGGGGTCCTGGGTCCACCGGCCCCTCACAGGGCTCCGTGCTGACCGGAGCAGCCCAGATGTCCTGCATGGGTAGGTCACACACTCGGCCTGCTGCTCTCCCACAGCCCTGCCCGCCCCCCTGGGGCAGTGAGGGACACTGGACGGGCTCGGGCCGAGGCAGGAGGGTGGAAGGCACGTCCTGTGGGGCTTCGAGATCCCCCAGAGCACCCAGGGGACGCCATGGAAAGGAGCCTCTGCCCGCCTTGTCCCTGAGAGACTTGATGAGCGCAGCAGGCCCGGCCAACACGCAGCGGACGCGGCTGGGACAGAGAAGTTCACTCGGCTGTGACAGAGCCCACCCGACCGGGGAAACGGGCTCGCTGCCACCCCCAGCTGTGGCTCCCCCTTCCCTGCCTGCGAGCTTGCACGCGGCTCCGGGCCCTCGGGACTGAAGGGGCGCAGCCTGGGGCCCTGCTGACTGCACCCTCAGGGGCCAGCGGGGGCCCGGCCCACATAGCGCATGTCCGACCAGAGAAACAGAACGTGCTGCGTGCGTCCGCGGCTGGGGCCGACGTGGCTCTGGGAGGGGCTGCTTTGGCCCGTGCTCCCAGGACTCTGGTCTAGAACCTTCAGGGCCTCCCCAGCCTGCAGGACAAGTTCCGGCCCCTCGCCCCTCATCCACTTCTCCATCCACTCCAGGCGTCCATCCGGCGCCTGCTCTGGGTGGGTGCGGCACCAGCACACCTGCGGTCCAGACAAAGTCCCTGTCCTTGAACACACATCCTCGCTGGAGCGCGATGAACTCCCAGGAGAGACACTCACAGGCACGGCTCAGACCCCCGCTCCGCTCTCTGGCTGGGCGACCTAGGGCAAGTTACTTAACCTCCCTGTGCCTCCGCCTCCCCACCTGGGTAGTGGGGACAGTGGCAGCGCGCGCAGCAGAGTCACTGTGCTGATTACATGAGTGAGTGCCTCGAAGCCCTTGGAAAACACGCTGGTTTTATGGCTGTTTAAGAAAAGGGTCAGCACTAGGCAGAGCTAAACCAAGGGGAAGCCGTAGTGACCACAGAAGGCCTGGGCTTCAGATGGATGGGGTGAGAAGGCACGGTCCAGAAAGGCCTCCTCGGGAAGGTGGCATTGGACCTGGAGCCAGGAAGAAGGTCCCTGGGAGCGGGAATGACCAACGCAAAAGCCTTACGGAACACGTAACAAAATGGGGCACACCAAGGGGGGAACGTGGTGCGGGGGTGGTGGTAGGATGAACTGGGAGATTGGGACTGACATGTACACACTCATATGTATAAAATGGGTAACTAACAAGAACCTGCTGTATGAAAAAATAAACAAAATTTAAAAAAACAAAACAAACAGGGCACAGAAAGGCCGAGTAGCTGTGCTCCAGGCTGTCCAGCGAGGGAGAGCCAGGTTCTTACCCCTTCGCTCGTAGAAGCCCGTAAAGTTCCACTCTAGGCTCCCAGACCACCAGGGCTGCAAATCTGCTCTGCCCACCTCTGCGCAGCCAGCTCTCCCCATCGTGCTGCGTTCCCTCGACGACTCCTTCTCTAGCTTTCTGACCTCCACCCTCCAGGACCAGCATCGTCGAGGTGCAGAGGCGACATTTTCACCATCTACACCTGACGCGCTTCTGCATCCCGGGCCCCCGGGCCTCTGGGCCCCACCCCCACTGCCCGTCTGCTGGGCCTGCGAGCAGCCTCTGCCGTCCCCAGGTCCAGCTTTTCTCGTCAACTGTGCCAGGCGAGCACGTGCAGACCACAGCGGTGCTGCCCTCCTCGCATCTCCGTCCTCGAGCCTGAGCCCGGGGCTCTCGGGAGGCGGTTACCACGACTCCGGGCTCTGCACCTAAGGACCACCCACCTGCCGGAACCGTCTCCTCCCAGCAGGGTCTGCAGGGGCCACAACGGCTCCTCCTGTCGCTTTCACTTGCTATAGCAGCTGAAGAGACATGGACGTGGGCGTCTGCCCGGCACCCTGTCGGCCTCTGGATTTCCCACAGCCCCTCGAGCTCGGCCTCCTGACCCCACGGGCTGCCCGTACTCCCAGCCTGGCCGGTCAGAGTGCTGTACCCCGCTGACCACGGCGAGAGGTTCACAGGGCGCCGGCGGGAGCCTCTCTTCCTGCAGGGCTGCCGTGAGGCTGGACCACGAGCCCGGACTGCTGGCTGCCCTCCTGCCCTGAGGGCGCGATGGTGGGGCACGGCCAAGAGATGCCCAGTGGCTTTTCAGGTCCATGAACCAATGAGGCCTCTCTCCTTGAACCAGTTTGATCGGATGCCCATCATTTCCGATGAAGAAGGGCCTGATGCACACAGAGACCAACACGGGGTCTGCACAGACACCGGCAGGGCCCGAGGATGCCCTGAGGTCGGAGGTCGAGCCATCCCCGTGCTGTTCTCACTGGCCGCAGGGGCGAGGGATGGGCTCACCAAGTTCAGCACCCAGAGGCCCTGCACGCCTGGACGTGCCCTTCAATTCCGGAATCTAGGCTCGAACCCCTCCAATATCCTGCAGAGAAGCGGCCACCTCCCATCGGCTCGCACACCTCCACGGCCAGCAAGCTCATCGCCTCCCCAGACTGCCTATTTTATCCAGCTCTGATTTTCACAAAGTTCTTTCTGATATTAGAAACCCAAGCTGAACATGGCTGCCGGGGTCTTTTTTGCACTTACTCCAGAGACAAGGTGGAAGAATTACCCTCTGGCCCTCATGCACTATTGGTGTGAACGTGAACTGGTGCAGCCACTGTGGAAATCAGTATGTAACTTCCTTAAAAATCTAAAAACAGAGCTACCATATGATCCAGCAATCCCACTCCTGGGCATATATCCAGACAAAACTGTAATTCGCAAAGATACACGCACCCCTAAGTCTGTAACAGCACTATGTACAACAGCCAACACGTGGAAACAATCTAAATGTCCATCGACAGAGGAGTGGATAAAGAAGATGTGGTACATGTATATACAACGGGATGTTAGTCATAAAAAAGAGTGAAACATCACCATTTGCAGACCTAGAAATGATCACACTTAGTGAAGTAAGTCAGACAGAGAAAGAAAAAGAGCACACGATGTCACTTATACGTGGGACCTAGGGAGTTCCCCGCTGCTCCAGCGGTTAGGACTCCATGCTTCCACTGCGGGGGGGCCCGTGTTTGATCCCTGGTCGGGGAACTAAGATCCTGCAAGCCGTGCGGTGTGGACAAAAATAAATAAATAAGTGGAACCTAAAAAATCATACAAATGAATCTATACGCAGAACAGAAACAAACTCACAGACATGCTGTAGAAAACAAACTCATGGTTAATGGGGGGGGGGGGGAGGGACAAATTAGGAGTATAGGAGAGTGGATATGGGGAGTTCCCTGGCAGTCTAGTGGTTAGGACTCAGCTCTTTCACTGCCACGGCCCCAGGTTCAATCCCTGGTAGGGAGACTAAGATCCTGCAAGCCGCACAATGAGGCCAAAAAAAAAAAAAGAAAAAGAAAAGAAAAGGATTAATCGATACAAACTCTATCCATAAAATAGATAAGTAACAAGGATTTACTGTGGAGCCCAGGGAATCATATTCAATATCTTGTAACGGCCTATGATGGAATATAATCCGAAAAAAAAACAACCACCACTAAATCACTTTGCTGTATACCAACACAATATCGTAAATCACCTACACTTCAGTTTAGAAAAAGGAGCAGGAACTGGCATGGCTGGCACACCCGTGGGGCCTGCCCCGCGCTGCCTTCCTCCCTGAGGCCCCCGGCACCAGCCAGCCCAGACCCGGGGCAGCACTCCGAGGGTGGCGCGGGCCGGAGGAGTGGCTCGCGTCAAGGGGAGTAGGACCCTGAGCTGCAAAGACCCAACTCAGAGCGCTCGTGAGAGACCACAGTCACTTAAGCCGTCAGCACGTCCAGCGCCAGCAGACGGCCCGGCACAGCCAGCACCTCTGGTTCTGCAGCCTCGAGCCAGCGCCTGGGGTCCCGCGGCCGGGCTCCCAGCAGCCTCGCCTCCCAGGCCACCGTGAGGACTCGGCGAGATGCTGCGCACGAAGTGCTCGGCACCACTGGCAGCTGAGCACACTCTACGCGGCTGGCTGTCACCACCGTCAGCTGAGCACACTCTACGCGGCTGGCTGTCACCACCGTCCTCTTCGCGGGTCACAACAAACGTAATGCCCAAGGCGCACGGAATCGGGAGCCCAACCTGAGCTTTGCCGCTTACTGGGAGGCGGGCCGAGCCCCGAGCCCCGCGGATGTTGGAAGGGTGGAACCTCGGAGCACCCCAGCCTCGCGCAGGGCTCTCTGCAGCAGCGCCAGCGGGCGGTGGTCAGGGCAGGAGGAGCAGGCAGGCGGCGGCCCGGCGCTGGGCGGAGAAGACCGGCCTCCAAACCAAACGCAGGCCCTGGGCGGGGAGGGACCTCGGAGGCCAGGGGAGCAGCTCCCTGCCCGTCGGGAGTCCCGGCACACCAAGCAGTCTCCAAGGCCCGGCTCACGGGCTCTTCAGACAAGAGGCCCTCACTCCCTTCCGAGGGCACCATTTCATCAGCGGCGGCTCTGGGGATGAGGACACTCGTCCAGAGTGGGGAGAGGGCTGGCCTGGCCCACGGTCACCTGGGCCCGTGCCCGAGGGCGAGAGGGAGGGGCGTGAAGGAGCCGAGAAGGACGAGGTGAGGGGCACGGGAGCAGGGCCCTCCCTGGGCAAGCAGGTGACAGGCCCGGTGAGATCCCGCTGGGTGCCCCTCCGGGCTGTGGCGTGTGGACCCCAGCTCCCACCGCTGTGGCGGCCCCCCGCGAGTATGCGGCTCTGCCCCCCGGACTCTCAGTGCACGCGCGAGGCCCAGTGAGCGGGCGGGGCCGCGGAGACCACGCCCAGGCCGCAGTGCCTGCACTGGGCTTTACGAGGGTGTGTTCAGGGGCCAGGCGGCGATGGCGTGAATCCCAGTCTGGCCATCCACCGACCGTGGGACCTCAGGCAAGCTACCCCTTGGCACCTCAGCTCACCCAAACTGTAAAGCGGGCTAGTGACGGCCCCCTCCCCACGGTCTCCCGTGAGCACGGTGGGCTCGTACGACAGCACCGGGCACATGTCAGCGCACGCGGGCGTCAGCCACTCCCGTGCTCCACGCTGCTCTGTCCGCTAAGCCACCTCCTGGGTCCTCTAAGGCCCGAGGCCCAGGCCCCCCGCACTGGCTCCAGACGCAGGAGCCCCGCGGACCACAACAGCTGCCATCCGCTGCACCCTGGACAGCGGCTCCTGGTTTCACAGTCTCTAACCCTCACCAGGCCCTGGGGGGGCAGGAACCTCACGGCCAGTTTCTGGGCGCAGCCGGCAAGGCTCAGGGCGCAGGGGGGTGCCGAGTCCCTGCAGAGGAAACGCTGAACTGGGGCTGAAACCCTCCTGCCTCGGCTCCCGGCCCCGGCCCCGGCCCAGCGCTGCGAGCCAGCTGTGCAGTCCTGGAGCCTGGGAGGCGCGTCTGGATGCCAGGCAGACGGCGGCAGCCTCCTCTGTGGCCCCGGGGACAGCCCCTCCCCACCAACCTGTTTCATTTCTCGGGTTTCGTTTGTTTTCCCTCTCTCCTCCCCAGCCGGTTACTCACCCACTTTGGATCCAGCGTTCAGGCCCTCCATTCACCCCCTGGAGGGGGCGGGTGTCTGTGCTGGAAAGCTCCCTCCCGGGAGTGGGTGGGACCTAAGAACTGTTTGAAAGGCAGCCTGGGTGTGGGGCCGGGGAGGGGCTGGGGAGGGAGGGAAATGGTGGGGGGAGAGGAGGCCCACAGGGAGAGCAGGCGGAGCAGAGGTGGGCAGTGGACTGAGGGGGGGTGGTGGTGAGAGAAGGCTGCCCGGAAGGGAAGGGTCAGAGGCGCTAAGTCCGGGCCTCCCAGGGCGGGGCCCCGGCCACGGGCAGCAGGCTGCTCTGTGTCCATCCTCTCCCAGCGGCTCCAGGGCCCGCTCAGGGGCATCCGGCTCCCAGCTTTGCTCACCCCGCACAGGGCCTGGCCCTCCATCTACTCGGGTCGGACCACCAGCCCTTTCTGGGCCTGGGGAGACTCGGGAGATGGCCGGTGGCCACAGCGCTGTGGCTGCACCTTCAATCCTCCAAACAACCCCCCAGGTGGACAACCAAGGCTGAGGAGGAGGAGGAGGAGGAGGAGGAGGAAAAGGAAGAG